>NC_057795.1:667040942-667226957 GCF_018294505.1 Triticum aestivum | reverse complement strand
GTTTCAGCACTCACCTTTATCACCGTCCGATCGGCGCGATCGAGCCCAGGTATTCCTGGCCGGCACGAATGGTTCGTCCTCCCCCCGCGGACACGTATTCACCTGGGTGGCCCACCACTACCCACACTCCCCGTCCGTTGGCTCACTGTTTGAAACTGCCGAGACCACCGCCCCAAGCCTCCCAATCCGCTCCCCATTCTCTCCCTTTCTCTCCCTCCCTCCTCGACGCCAAGCCCCCCAAGCCGCAGTTCAACCACGGCCCCCAAGCCGCCGACGGCTGCCGGAGAGCGGAGGGCGTGCGCGGCGGTGGTGTTTGAGCGACAGGGCTCCGCGAGTGTGCGTAGGTGCGCGCGGCCCCCGGAGAATAAGGCGGAACGGGTTCAATCTCGTCGCGCCCAGGGCCAAAGGGGTGCGTGCTGAAGGTCGCCGATGGCGCTGCGTGTCTGGTGGCCTAGTGTTCTGGAGGATTCTGGAATCCTGAGGTATGCACCCATCGCCGCCGTTCTCTCTGCTTTCTGCGTGTGCTCGGTTGCGGAGGGTTTGGATTTAGCGGGGATTCATGCGAACATGGAGGTGGATTTAATCACGCGCCCATAGATTGTAGTGGTTTTGCTTCAGTTAGGGATGAATCATGGTGCCTCGTGGTGGGGAATCACGGGGTCATGCCGTGAGGGATTTGGTGCTGTGCTGTTAGTTCTCGTGCCAGATCTGTTTGGTCTGAGATGGGCATTTGCTTTTGGCAGATGTTTGGTGAACTTCGTTTAGGATTTTTTGAGTAGTTGCTTCGATTTTGCGCAGGAGTTGCCTGATTGAGGCTATTTGAATTGGCGAAATAGAGTTGTCTGAAGAGTTGCTTCGAACAGCTTATGGAGTTGCTTCGACTTTGTGCATGAGTTGCCTGATTGAGGCTATATGAGTTGGCAAATTTAGAGCTGTTTGAACTACTGGGCGTGGGGGCGTTCACCGAGTTGATTTGACATTGTATACAAGTTGCATGTTCAACATTGATTAAGTTGCCAAAACTTTTTTAGAGCTGTCTGGACTACCTGTACTGGGGCTGTTAACCGAGTTGCTTCGACATTTGTGCATGGGTTGCTTGATTGAGGCTGGATGAGTTGCCGAAACTTTTAAAGGAGTTTGTTTAGTTCAGTTTTCATTGAATAGCGTCAATAGCGGTCGCCATTTGCAACACATATGCTAAAGTATCAGACTACAACTAACCACTTGACGGAATACTTGCTTTTTGTTTAGCCTTGTGTTTGGCACCACACATGGTGCTCCCAGAACCGTGTCTTCCCGTTATACTCATGATAACAATTCATAGCTGTGTTTTGACAAGTGTTTTTATTTGTTGTTTTCTGCATGTATCTCTTATGGACATCTATTACTGTGTTGTATATTTCCATCACAATTTTTCCAAACTGCAAAATTGCCAATTGTATAAGAGGATTACAAGCTTTAAGATGCCCAAACTTTTCTTAATATATAAGATGTCTTATCAATGATGTTGTAGTTTGCCGAAATTTACAGATTGTTGGGGCAGCGTTCGAAACAGAATTTGTTGGACTTTTTTTTCTAGATTTTTGTCAGGCCCTTTTTTTCTAGTATCTTGCCACACATCAGCATAGAAGTTGTTCGTTAGTCTGAACCAAAGTTGCCTAATCAGTACCTGTGTAAGTTTGTTTTCGTTGTCTAAATCAAGTTTGTGTTGCTTTAATGGTTCATCATTGAACTCTAGGAAATGTCTTTTTTCATGTGTTATAAGCAACCTACAGTGTTACAAGTAGTGAAGTCCCTTTTTTATTAGCAACCTAAAAATACTGTATTATGTGTTTGCAGTGTCCAAAATGTCCGAGGCAAGGAAGGAAAGTTATGGTCAGGGTTTACAAGCAAACCAAGAGGGTGTACGAGGAGCAGAGGTAAGAGCTCTGAGCGTGGCACGGTGGACTGTTTGTCATGTTTGCCATGTTTGAGTTCCATGACCTTTTCCAATGCGAAACAGATGAACACATTTTCCCCCAATGCAGGCACACTCACTACAGCAACAGAACCCAACTATGATTGGCTACAAGCGTATGCGCACTAAAGGAATAATTTGTCGTGGGAATCGCCCGTCAGACATAGATAGCAATGCTAGTGCACAAGATGATGATTCAGAAGGCAAGGAGGTCGCAGAGGAGGGTGAATCAAAGCCAAAACGCCGAAAAACATGCGGAAATGAGGTATTCATACATCATGAATCATAGTTTTCAGATTCCATTTTTTTCAAGGCAGTATGGATTTTTTGCGTTCTTTTTAGAAGTTGCGAGATGAATGTGTTATTTTTTTAGCAATTCTAGGTATTGTTTTTGGCTGTTAAATCGTGCGTAAGCAAGGCCACTAGCAGTTTTGAGCATGTTGAAGTTGTAAGAACAAATGATGGTATTCTGTATAGGACAAACATCGCATCATCATGGAAACAATATTGATATTTGCTAATTTCTGTCACACAAAGTTTTACTTAGCCCATTTTTACACACTTGTAGGGTCGCAGGAACAGGGCATCACTAGCAAGGTTGTTCAAACTAAACAAAGATTTAGTGCAATTTCATAAGGACGAGGTAATTCGAATTGAGTTTGGAGGTCTGTTGCAGATTGCAACATGTAGCATGCCAGGAGACTTAAGTCAGTGGGTTATGAAGCATTACGACCCTGAAATTTCCCAACTTGTCATCCCAGAGAGGGGCAAGATTCCAGTAGATGCAGCAAGTGTTCACAGGATATGGGGTCTGCCAAACAGGGGGAGGAAGGTTTGCTACGAGAATAGAGCAGATTACACATCCAAAATGTAGAAAATCTTCAAGATCAATACGAAAGGCTCACCAACACTAACATCTTGGTGCAAAATGATCAAGGATATGGCTGGGGCAGCAGATAACAATTTCCTGCATGCTTGGTTGGCGGTCGCCTTCTCCTGTTTCCTTGCTCCTACCACAAGTTTGAACATATCCCCACGGTGTTTTCCTGCTGTGATGCATGTGGATTCGATAATGGAGACGAATGTATGCCAGTTTGTAGTTGATCAATTAAAATTAGCATTCACGGGAGCAGGTGATAAAAACGCAGTCTGCTATTGCGTCATGCATTTAGTTGTAAGTTTATCTTGCTCTTTGTCCCTTTTTCCATAGTTTTTCCTCTTCCTGCTCTTGTTGTTCATCTACTCATTTTTTCCTTTTTGTTTTTGATTTGCCTCATGTAGCTGCTATACCTGGACTCATTGGATGTGGATGAACCGATCGCAAGCACGATTCCAAGAGCGTCGGTTTGGGATTCTGATCTTATTTCCAAGGTCATTAAGAAGGACAAAAAGGGCCAGGGGAGTTTGGCAAGTTGCGGGTAAGTTTCCTCTTATGTTTGTGAAGCACACGATCATTCAGTCACTTTAGTTTTCTTTCAGTTTTGTAAGGAGGTCATATAGTAGTTAGGCAACTTTCCAAGCAACTATCAGGCAACACACTATCATTAACTAGGCAACCACATTTTTTTTCCTAAGCAACTCACCAGATGTGTGTTATCCCTAGTCAAAACATGTGTTGTTATTTTGTTAAACCAATCATAGGAAATACAGACTTATACTTTCAGGCAACCACACATTTAATGCTTGGCAATTCACAAATAGCTTGAGTAGAGATAGTTGCATACTCACCAGGTTTTTTCCCCCTTTTTTGGTTTTTTCTTTTTGTTTGCATTTTTCTCACACTTCAAATTATAGCTCAAGACCGAGTTCACTCGCTTTGCCGATGAAAGCTTATTTGGCAGTCTTGACCACGTCACAAAGTTCGTGGCAGCAAGGCTCCCCAACTCATACGACTCAAATGTGAGTTGCCTTATACATTCCTCTTTTCGCTTGTATTTTTTGTACCTGTTCTAATATACGTGACCCCAATGTCCTCTCTCTCTTTTGGTATGCGCAGAAACAAAAGAAGCTTGTCGGGATGGTGCATGAAATATGTTCTGAAATATCACACTCAATGGGCAAGATCGTACAGGGAATTGGGAAACTTGATGATGATGGCGGCACAACTAGCGTGCCAGCAACTGACAATGTTGCTCGTCCAAGCAGTTCATGTTCAAGGGAAATACGCGAAGCTGGTGGAAATGACCCCCACACACTTCCCAGTGATGAAGAATCTTACCAGTCGGGGAGTGACACAGACGATGGCCACGAGGACGAGAGTGAAGAATCAGACGGTGCTGAAGGTGACTCCGATAGCGATGATGCTGATGGTGATGGGAACATGCATGGAGAGATCAATAGTGGCGGCGATGATGTCCAGGACCAGGAGGATGAGCAAGAAGAAACACGACGGGAGGAAGCAGAGGTAGATGTTGGAGACCTTGAGACGGAAGATGAGAAGGAGGATGAAGATGGAGACAAAGAAGAAGATGAGGAGGATGACGTGAACAAACATGAGGAGGACAAGGAGGGCGACGATGGCAACGATGGTGGTGGCGGGAATGGGGGGTCTGGTGACCGAACCACTGGCAGAGGTCATAGTGGTGGCACTAATGAAGATCGGGCCAAGGATGGGAGTCATGAGCCAACTGAAAACAACTCCAAAAGCGAAGAGGGTGCATCTATGCAGTATTGGATTAAGAGGAAACAAAACACTCAAGAGATTGAAAGCCAAGAACCATTTTCGTTGTTGGATCTTGTCAAGCTAGATGCCAGAAAGGAGGGCACCCCTCCTGACATCCCGATGCTGGAAGTTGCCTATGTGTCAGATGGTTTACCTGTTGGTTGGGAAATGAAACAGATTTTTAAAGAGCTGATTGACAGTCTGGAATTTAAGAAAACATTTGAATTCAGACTGGAAGATATCTGCCCCCGGAAGACAGGAATCGAACTGATGCAACAAGTTTGTGGTTTAAGTCACACGACCACAGCAGCCGGACCTGTGCATCAAGTCACTGTAGCAGAAGCAAAAGGCCGCCCACCAAAGCCACCAAAGAAGCAAAGGAAGGTGACCTTCATAGATCAATCAACCATTGTAACATGTGATGTTTTGGATCAGCTGGGAGTTGAGTACATGAGTAGGAATGAAGTAAGAGGTCAAAGCATGAAATGTCAAGAACCAGGCAGGTGGGTATAACTCAGGAGGCAACTACAGTAGAGAATCAGGAAACCACCTTTGAATTGCAAGCAACCATGACCAACAGCAAGACAACCCCTGGGTTTGATCATTCAAGCAAACCAAGCATGCCAAGGGAGGACCCAGTTGCACATTCAAGAAACTCAGGACCAGATGCAAGGAAATTGTCTGTTGATGCAAATGAATCATATGTAAAGCAGTTTCAGGCAAGTACCAGTGCAGACTGGGCAATGCAGAACAAGAGTAGTGCAACTCATTGCCATATACAGGCAAGTCTGCCAGGGAAGTCAGTTGTCCCACTTGTTACAGCAAACGGGGTTCAAAACAAACCTTATGATGGAGGAAAGGAACACGTAAGGGAAATTCACACACATATAGTGGAGCAAACTGCAAATGAAACACTCCTTCCAGTTTTGGCCAGTAAGGGCAATAATGAGGCCAGTGAGTCAAAACGGAACGAAATCAACTGGAGAAGTTATTTTTGGAAGGAAAGCAACCCAGGGAACTTGGAGTGCACGTCAGGGGAGATACGGGCTGCCCACGAGGGGGGGGCGCCCTCCCCCCCCCCCGGGCGTGCCCCCTGCCTCGTGGGGCCCCCGTAGCTCCTCCGACGTACCCCCTGCACCCATATATACTCTTGTACCCTAAAACTTCCAGAATAGAAGATAGATCGGGAGTTCCGCCGCTACAAGCCTTTGTAGCCACCAAAAACCAATCGGGACCCTATTCTGGCACCCTGCCGGAGGGGGATCCATCACCGGTGGCCATCTTCATCATCCCGGCGCTATCCATGACGAGGAGGGAGTAGTTCACCCTCGGGGCTGAGGGTATGTACCAGTAGCTATGTGTTTGATCTCTCTCTCTCTCTCTCGTGTTCTCTCTCGTGTTCCCTCTATGGCACGATCTTGATGTATCCCGAGCTTTGCTATTGTAGTTGGATCTTATGATGTTTCTCCCCCTCTACTCTCTTGTGATGAATTGAGTTTCCCCTTTGAAGTTATCTTATCGGATTGAGTCTTTTATGAGAACACTTGATGTATGTCTTGCCGCGATTATTTGTGGTGACAATGGGATATCATGTGCCACTTGATGTATATTTTGGTGATCAACTTGCGGGTTTCGTGACATTGGGAACCTATGCATAGGGGTTGGCACACGTTCTTGACTCTCCAATAGAAACTTTGGGGCACTCTTTGAAGTACTTTTATGTTGGTTGGATGAATCTGAGATTGCGTGATGCATATCGTATAATCATGCCCACGGATACTTGAGGTGACAATGGAGTATCTAGGTGACATTAGGGTTTTTGTTGATTTGTATCTTAAGGTGTTATTCTAGTACGAACTCTTTTATAGATTGAGCCGAAAGAATAACTTTGAGGTGGTTTCGTACCCTACCATAATATCTACGTTTGTTCTCCACTATTAGTGGCTTTGGAGTGACTCTTTGTTACATGTTGAGGGCTTGTTATATTATCTATCTATGTTATTATTGTTGAGAGAACTTGCACTAGTGAAAGTATGAACCCTAGGCCTTGTTTCCTATCATTGCAATACCATTTACGCTCACGTTTATCACTTGTTACCTTGCTGTTTTTATTATTTAAGATTACAAATACCTATATCTACCATCCATATTGCACTTGTATCACCATCTCTTCGCCGGACTAGTGCACCTATACAATTTACCATTGTATTGGGTCTGTTGGGGACACAAGAGACTCTTTGTTATTTGGTTGCAGGGTTGTTTGAGAGAGACCATCTTCATCCTATGCCTCCTACGGATTGATAAACCTTAGGTCATCCACTTGAGGGAAATTTGCTACTGTCCTACAAACCTGTGCACTTGCAGGCCCAACAATGTCTACAAGAAGAAGGTTGTGTAGTAGACATCAAGCTCTTTTCTGGCGCCGTTGCCGGGGAGGTGAGTGCTTGAAGGTATATCTTTATATCTTGCAATCGAGTCTTTTAGTTTCTTGTTTTAGCAGTAGTTAGTCTATAAAAGAAAATTACAAAAAATGGAATTGAGTTTGTCTCATACGCTTCACCTTTTTAATATCTTTCGTGAGTATGATGGAAAGGAAAATTGTGCCAAAGTGCTAGAAGAATAATTCCATAGAATGGTTGGCATGAAATATGTGAATGATGAGCATGATTGCAATGTTGTTAGTATGAATTCCTTGAATATCCATGATGCTAATGATATGCAAAGCCACAAGCTTGGGGAAGCTATGTTTGATGAAGATGATATTTTTTGTCCCCCAAGCTTTGATGAGCAAATTTACTATGATGAAAGCATGCCTCCTATCTATGATGATTATTGTGATGACACGTATGCTTTAAAGAATAATGATAACCATGAAACTTGTCATCTTGATCTTAATTTTCAATCACATGATAGTTATTTTGTTGAGTTTGCTCCCACTACTATTCATGAGAAGAATTTTGCTTATGTGGAGAGTAGTAAATTTTCTATGCTAGTAGATCATGAAAAGAATGCTTTAGGTGCTGGTTATATTGTTGAATTTATTCATGATGCTACTGAAAATTATTATGAGGGAGGAACATATTCTTTTAGGAATTGCAATAATATCAAGTTTCCTCTCTATGTGTTTATAATCTTGAAGCTATGCTTGTTTTACCTTCCTATGCTTGTTGATTATTGTTCCCATAAGTTGTTTCCTCACAAAATCCCTATGCATAGGAAGTGGGTTAGACTTAAATGTGCTAGTAATATGCTTTATGGTGCTCCCGTTATGTTTCAATTCTTATCTTTTATGTGAGCATCATTGTCATCATCATGCCTAGCTAGAAAGGCATTAAAGAAAAGCGCTTGTTGGGAGACAACCCAATATTTATCCTTACTGTTTTTGTGTGTTCACATGATTATGCTACTGTAGTAATCATGTTTTATAGCTTTTGTTTCAATAAAGTGCCAAGTAAGACCTTTAGGATGGCTTACGATTACACCAATATGAATTTAGAATGAGTTCATTACAGTACCTAAGTGGTTGTTTTATTTTCTTATACTAACGGAGCTTACGAGTTTTCTGTTAAGTTTTGTGTTGTGAAGTTTTCAAGTTTTGGGTAAAGATTCGATGGACTACGGAATAAGGAGTGGAAAGAGCCTAAGCTTGGGGATGCCCAAGGCACCCCAAGGTAATATTCAAGGATAACCAAGAGCCTAAGTTTGGGGATGCCCTGGAAGGCATCCCCTCTTTCGTCTTCGTTCATCGGTAACTTTACTTGGAGCTATATTTTTATTCACAACATGCTATGTGTTTTGCTTGGAGCGTAATTTTCTTCTGTTAGTATTTGCTTGCTGTTATTTAGGATAATGTTTTGCATCTTTAGTTTCAATAAAGAAGTCAAGGATAGCCTTTCCCATGCTTATTTAGCTAGTATACATGTTGCTGTTTGAAAACAGAAAGTTTACCGCTGTTGCAAAAATTCCCTAGAAAAGTCAGAGAGTGGTATAATGTTGAATCTTTTTGCATACTGAGCTCTGATAAATTTATTATAGTGGGAATTTTAGTTCATAATTTTTGAGGTTAGGGAAGTATGATGAATCTTGCATTTTTTACAGACTGTACTGTTTTGGCAGATTGTTGTTATGGTTGCATTGTTTGCATATGTTTGCTTGTTTAATGATTCTATTTGAGGATAGGAGTATTAAATATGGAGAGGCATTTAGTATGCAATGTTGAATAATTATTTAAGTGATTGGTTACAGTAGAAAATGATAAGGTTTTGCATTGTTTATACTAACCTATCTCACGAGTTCTTGTTGAGTTTGTTGTGAATGAAGCTTTTGATAAAAAGAGAAACCATGATATGGGAGGAATTAAGGAGACACAAAAGCTCAAGCTTGGGGATGCCCAGGGCACCCCAAGATAATATTTCAAGAAGTCTCAAGCATCTAAGCTTGGGGATGCCCTGGTAGGCATCCCACCTTTCTTGTTCAACAACTATCGGTTAGTATCGGTTGAGCCTAAGTTTTTGCTTCTTCACATGAGTTGTGCTATCCTTGCAATGTAGTTTTCCTTAGATTTGTTCGCTGTTTGAATGAAGTATCAAGATCTGAAATTATTAAATGAGAGAGAGTCTTCGCATAGTTGCTTAATTATTTAGCTACTCATTGATCTTCACTTATATCTTTCGGAGTAGTTTTTGTTATTGCCCTAGTACTTCACTTATATCTTTTAGAGCATGGTGGTAGTTTTATTTTGAAGAAATAGATGAACTCTCATGCTTCACTCATATTATTTTGAGAGTCGTTAATAGCATGGTAATTTGCTTAATATTAATATACTTGGTATTCAAGATATGTGAAACTTTCTTTTGAGTGAATTGAATACTAAGATAAGTTTGTTGCTTGATAATTGTTTTGAGATATGGAGGTGATAATATCAAAGTCATGCTAGTTGGGTAATTGTGAATTTGAGAAATGCTTGTGTTGAAGTTTGCAAGTCCTGTAGCATGCACATATGGCTAAAGTTGTGTAAAAAATTTGAAACATGAAGTGTACCTAGATTGTGCATCCTTATGAGTGGCGGTCGGGGACGAGCGATGGTCTTTTCCTACCAATCTATCCCCCTAGGAGCATGCGCGTAGTACTTGATTTTTGATGGCTTCTAAATTTTTGCAATAAGTATATGAGTTCTTTTGACTAATGTTGAGTTCATGGATTATACGCACTCTCACCTTTCCGCCTTTGCTAGCCCCTTCGGTACCGTGCATTGCCCTTTCTCACCTTGAGAGTTGGTGCAAACTTCGCCGGTGCATCCAAACCCCGTGATACGATATGCTCTATCACACATAAACCTCCTTATATCTTCCTCAAAACAGCCACCATACCTACCTATTATGGCATTTCCATAGCCATTCCGAGATATATTGCCATGCAACTTTCCACAATTCTGTTTATTATGACACGCTCCATCATTGTCATATTGCTAGCATGATCATGTAGTTGACATCGTATTTGTGGCAAGGCTACCGTTCATAATTCTTCCATACATGTCACTCATGATTCATTGCATATCCCGGTACACCACCGGAGGCATTCATATAGAGTGATACTTTGTTCTAAGTATCGAGTTGTAATTGTTGAGTTGTAAGAAAAATAAAAGTGTGATGATCATCATTATTAGAGCATTGTCCCAAGTGAGGAAAGGATGATGGAGACTATGATTCCCCCATAAGTCGGGATGATGCTCCGGACGAAAAAAAAGAGAGACGCCAAAAAAAAGAGAAAGGCCCAAACAAAAAAATGAGAGAAAAAGAGAGAAGGGACAATGCTACTATCCTTTTACCACACTTGTGCTTCAAAGTAGCACCAAGATCTTCATGATAGAGAGTCTCTCATTTTGTCAGTTTCATATACTAGTGGGAATTTTTCATTATAGAACTTGGCTTGTATATTCCAATGATGGGCTTCCTCAAAATGCCATAGGTCTTCGTGAGCAAGCAAGTTGGATGCACACCCACTTAGTTTCTTTTGTAGAGCTTTCATATACTTATAGCTCTAGTGCATCCGTTGCATGGCAATCCC
Organism: Triticum aestivum; assembly: GCF_018294505.1. NCBI lineage: Eukaryota > Viridiplantae > Streptophyta > Magnoliopsida > Poales > Poaceae > Triticum > Triticum aestivum. The sequence goes on along the minus strand of NC_057795.1, from coordinate 667,216,272 downwards.
TACTCCTCATGTTGACATTAATTGATGGGCATCTCCATAGCCCGTTGATTAGCCTCGTCAATATGAGACTTTCTCCTTTTTGTATTTTCCACACAATCCCCATCATCATATTCTATTCCACCCACAGTGCTATATCCATGGCTCGCGCTCATGTATTGCGTGAAGGTTGAAGAAGTTTGAGATTATTTGAGTATGAAACAATTGCTTGGCTTGTCATCGGGGGTATAGAAGTTGGGAACATCTTTGTGTGACGAAAATGAAGCATAGCCTAACTATATGATTTTGTAGGGATGAACTTTCTTTTGCCATGTTATTTTGAGAAGACATGATTGCTTTCATTAGTATGCTTGAAGTATTATTATTTTTGTGTCAATATGAACTTTTGTCTTGAATCTTTCGGATCTAAATATTCATGCCACAATTAAGAAGATATACATTGAAATTATGCCAAAGTATCACTCCGCATCAAAATTTCTTTTTTATCATTTACCTACTCGAGGACGAGCACGAATTAAGCTTGGGGATGCTTGATACGTCTCCAACGTATCTATAATTTTTGATTGCTTCATGCTACTTTATCTACTGTTTTGGGCAATATTGGGTTTTATTATCCACTTTTATATTATTTTTGGGACTAACCTATTAACCGGAGGCCCAGCCCAGATTTGCTGTTTTATGCCTATTTCAGTGTTTCGAGGAAAAGGAATATCAGACGGAGTCAAAACGGAACGAAATCAACTGGAGAAGTTATTTTTGGAAGCAAAGCAACCTAGGGAACTTGGAGTGCACGTCAGGGGAGATACGGGCTACCCACGAGGGTGGGGGGCGCCCCCCCCCCCCCGGGCGCGCCCCCTGCCTCGTGGAGCCCCCGTAGCTCCTCCGACGTACCCCCTGCACCCATATATACTCTTGTACCCTAAAACTTCCAGAACCGAAGATAGATCGGGAGTTCCACCGCCGCAAGCCTCTGTAGCCACCAAAAACCAATCGGGACCCTATTCCAACACCCTGCCGGAGGGGGATCCCATCACCGGTGGCCATCTTCATCATCCCGGCGCTATCCATGACGAGGAGGGAGTAGTTCACCCTCGGGGCTGAGGGTATGTACCAGTAGCTATGTGTTTGATCTCTCTCTCTCTCGTGTTCTCTCTCGTGTTCCCTCTATGGCATGATCTTGATGTATCCCGAGCTTTGCTATTGTAGTTGGATCTTATGATGTTTCTCCCCCTCTACTCTCTTGTGATGAATTGAGTTTCCCCATTGAAGTTATCTTATCGGATTGAGTCTTTTATGGGAACACTTGATGTATGTCTTGCCGTGATTATCTGTGGTGACAATGGGATATCATGTGCCACTTGATGTATGTTTTGGTGATCAACTTGCGGGTTTCGTGACATTGGGAACCTATGCATAGGGGTTGGCACACGTTCTTGACTCTCCGATAGAAACTTTGGGGCACTCTTTGAAGTACTTTTATGTTGGTTGGATGAATCTCAGATTGTGTGATGCATATCGTATAATCATGCCCACGGATACTTGAGGTGACATTGGAGTATCTAGGTGACATTAGGGTTTTGGTTAATTTGTATCTTAAGGTGTTATTCTAGTATGAACTCTTTTATAGAATGATCCCAAAGAATAACTTTGAGGTGGTTTCGTACCCTACCATAATCTCTATGTTTGTTCTCCGCTATTAGTAGCATTGGAGTGACTCTTTGTTGCATGTTGAGGGCTTGTTATATTATCTATCTATGTTATTATTGTTGAGAGAACTTGAACTAGTGAAAGTATGAACCCTAGGCCTTGTTTCCTATAATGCAATACCGTTTACGCTCACGTTTATCACTTGTTACCTTGCTGTTTTTATTATTTCAGATTACAAATACCTATATCTACCATCCATATTGCACTTGTATCACCATCTCTTCGCCGAACTAGTGCACATATACAATTTACCATTGTATTGGGTGTGTTGGGGACACAAGAGACTCTTTGTTATTTGGTTGCAGGGTTGTTTGAGAGAGACCATCTTCATCCTACGCCTCCTACGGATTGATAAACCTTAGGCCATCCACTTGAGGGAAATTTGCTACTATCCTACAAACCTGTGCACTTGCAGGCCCAACAACGTCTACAGGAAGAAGTTTATGTAGTAGACACATATTGCAATGATAGGAAACAAGACCTAGGATTCATACTTTCACTAGTGCAAGTTCTCTCAACAATAATAACATAAATAGATCATATAACAATCCCTCAACATGCAACAAAGAGTCACTCCAAAGCCACTAACAGCGGAGAACAAACATAGAGATTATGGTAGGGCACGAAACCACCTCAAAGTTATTCTTTCGGATCGATCTATTAAAGTGTTCGTACTAGAATAACACCTTAAGACACAATTCAACCAAAACCCTAATGTCACCTAGATACTCCATTGTCACCTCAAGTATCCGTGGGCATGATTATACGATATGCATCACACAATCTAAGATTCATCCAACCAACACAAAGTACTTCAAAGAGTGCCCCAAAGTTTCTACCGGAGAGTCCAGAAAATGTGTGCCAACCACTATGCATAGTTTCATGGGCGGAACCCGCAAGTTGGTCACCAAAACATACATCAAGTGGCACGTGATATCCCATGGTCACCACAGATAAACACGGCAAGACATACATCAAGTGTTCTCATATCAAAGACTCAATCCGATAAGATAACTTCAAGAGGGAAACTCAATTCATCACAAGAGAGTAGAGGGGGAGAAACAACATAAGATCCAACTATAATAACAAAGCTCGTGATACGTCAAGATCGTGCCATAGAGAGAACACGAGAGAGAGAGAGAGAGATCAACCACATAGCTACTGGTACATACCCTCAGCCCCGAGGGTGAACTACTCCCTCCTCGTCATTCAGAGCGCCAAGATGATGAAGATGGCCACCAGTGATGGGTTCCCCCTCCGGCAGGGTGCCGGAACGGGCTCCCGAGAGGTTTTTGGTGGCTACAGAGGCTTGCGGCGGCGGAACTCCCGATCTATCTTGATATTCGATGTTTTTAGGGTACGTAGGCTTATATAGGCGAAAGAAGTCGGTCGGGAGGTGCTCGAGGGGCCCACGAGACAGGGGGGCGCGCCCAGTAGGGGGGGCGCACCCTCCTATCTAATGGCCTCCTCGAGGATCTTCTGACGTGAACTCCAAGTCTCCTGGATCATATTCTTCCAAAAAATCACGCTGCCGAAGGTTTCATTCTGTTTGGACTCCGTTTGATATTCCTTTTCCTCGAAATACTGAAACAGGCAATAAAACAGCAATATCGGCTGGGCCTCCGATACGTCTCCAACGTATCTACTTTTCCAAACACTTTTGCCCTTGTTATTGACTCTAACTTGCATGATTTGAATGAAACTAACCCGGACTAACGTTGTTTTCAGCAGAACTGCCATGATGTTGTTTTATGTGTAGAAAAGAAAAGTTCTCGGAATGTCCTGGAAATCCACCGAGGCACTTTTTGTAATTAATAAGAATTTTTGGCAAAAGAATTAATTCCAGGGGGGCCACAGCCTGTCCACGAGATAGGGGGGCGCGCCCCCCCTAGGGCGCGGCCCCCTATCTCGTGGGCCCCCTGGACCTCCTCCGACCTCAACTCCAACTCCATATATTCCGTCTCGGGGAGAAAAAAATCAGAGAGAAAGTTTCATCGCGTTTTACAACATGGAGCCGCTGCCAAGCCCTAATCCCTCTCAGGAGGGCTGATCTGGAGTCCGTTCGGGGCTCTGGAGAGGGGGATTCGTCGTCGTCGTCATCACCAACCATCCTCCATCACCAATTTCATGATGCTCACCGCCGTGCGTGAGTAATTTCATCGTAGGCTTGCTGGACGGTGATGGGTTGGATGAGATTTACCATGTAATCAAGTTAGCATTGTTAGGGTTTGATCCCTAGTATCCACTATGTTCTGAGATTGATGTTGCTATGACTTTGCTATGCTTAATGCTTGTCACTAGGGCCCGAGTGCCATGATTTCAGATCTGAAACTATTATGTTTTCATGAATATATGTGTGTTCTTGATCCTATCTTGCAAGTCTATAGTCACCTATTATGTGTTATGATCCGACAACCCCGAAGTGACAATAATCGGGATACTTCTTGGTGATGACCGTAGTTTGAGGAGTTCATGTATTCACTATGTGTTAATGCTTTGGTCCGGTTCTCTATTAAAAGGAGGCCTTAATATCCCTTAATTTCCACTAGGACCCCGCTTCAATGGGAGGGTAGGACAAAAGACGTCATACAAGTTCTTTTCCATAAGCACGCATGAGTATTTACGGAATACATGCCTACATTACATTGATGAATTGGAGCTAGTTCTATATCACCCTATGTTATAACTATTGCATGAGGAATCACATCCTGCCTAATTATCCATCACTGATCCACTGCCTACGAGCTTTTCATATATTGTTCTTCGCTTATTTACTTTTCCGTTGCTACTGTTACAACTACTACAAAAACCCAAAAACATATATCTTTACTTTTTCTACCGTTACCTTTATTATCATACCACTTTTGTTACTAAACACTTTGCTGCAGATACTAAGTTATCCAGGTGTGGTTGAATTGACAACTCAACTGCTAATACTCAAGAATATTCTTTGGCTCCCCTTGTGTCGAATCAATAAATTTGGGTTGAATACTCTACCCTTGAAAGCTGTTGCGATCCCCTATACTTGTGGGTTATCAAGACTAATTTCTGGCGCCGTTGCCGGGGAGCATAGCTCTATTCTCTGAGTAACTTGGGATTTATATCTGTTGATCACTATGAAGAACTTGAAAGACGATCGAACTACTATTTTGCCCTCAACTACAAGGGGAGGTAAGGAACTGCCATCTAGCTCTGCACTAGATTCTCCTTCCGTTATTGGTAGGCTTGCGACACCTAAACCTACTACTGCTATGAATTCTGATATGTCGCATGTTATTGATGATGCCACTTCTGCTATGCATGATGAAACTACTTCTATGCGTGATACTACTGTGCCATTAGGTGAATTTCTAGAGGAACAACTTGCTAGAGTTAGGGGGAATGAAAATATTGAAGAACCTATTATTGATGATAGTGATGATGAAGGTTCCCCTAATGATTATGTATTACCTGTTGTTCCTAAGGGTTATGTTATGAATGAAAAAGCTGCTATGGAAATTCTTGCTTGCAATGATAGAAATGATCTTAAGAACTTACTAGCTAAATGGAAGCAGCAGTCTCTTAATGCTAGAATGAAACCCGATCCTGCTTTTGCTACTTCACCTATCTGTGTTACTGATAAGGATTATTAATTCTCTGTTGATCCTGATATTATTACTTTAGTTGAATCTGATCCTTTTTATGGCATTGAATCTGAAACTGTTGTGGCACATCTTACCAAGTTGAATGATATAGCTACATGTTTACTAATGATGAGAAGTCTCGCTATTTATACATCCTTAAGATATTTCCGTTCTCATTAAAGGGTGATGCTAAGACTTGGTATAATTCTCTTGCTCCTGGTTGTGTGCGTAGTCCCCAGGATATGATTTATTACTTCTCTGCTAAATATTTCCCTGCTCATAAGAAACAAGCTGCCTTGCGGGAAATATATAATTTTGTGCAAATTAAAGAAGAGAGTCTCCCACAAGCTTGGGGGAGGCTTCTCCGGTTACTTAATGCTTTGCCTGATCATCCTCTTAAGAAAAATGAAATACTTGATATCTTTTATAATGGACTAACCGATGCTTCCAAGGACTACTTGGATAGTTGTGCTGGTTGTGTTTTCAGGGAAAGAACAGTCGATGAAGCTGAAATATTATTGAATAATATGTTGACTAATGAAAATAATTGGACTCTTCCCGAGGTAGTTCCTGAAGTAATTCCTGAACCAATTGAGCCAACTCCTGAGCCAATTCCTAAACCCACTCCGAAGAAGAGAGGTGTTTTATTTCTCAGTCTTGAAGATATGCAAGAGGCAAAGAAATCAATGAAAGAAAAAGGTATTAAAGCTGAAGATGTTAAGAATTTACCTTCTATTGAAGAAATACATGGTCTTAATATACCGCCTGAAGAACCACATTGTCTTGATAACCCGACACAGGTAGTAAAGGTAAATTCTCTCTATAGATATGATAAAGTTGAAATACCCTCTACTAAATTTCATAGCCCATGCTTAGATGAATTTGACGACTTTATGGCTAGACAAGAAAGTTTTAATGCTTATGTTGGTAGAGAGTTAAAGAATAATGCTTTCGAGATAGGACGCGTAGGTGATAATCTGGCTAGAGTTAAAGATGAACTTCACCGCGTTAGCAAATATGCTTCTATGGTTGCTACTCAAGCTGAGCAAGTACTTAAAGCTCAAAATGATTTGCTTGATGAATTGAATAATAAAGATGACTTTGCTGTTAGAGTGGCTACTAGAACTGGTAGAATGACTCAGGAACCTTTGTAACCTGAAGGCCACCCTAAGAGAATCGAGCAAGATTCTCAGAGAAATAATTTAGAGGCACCTAGTTCTTCTAAAAAGAAGAAGAAGAAAAACGATAGAACTTTGCATGCTTCTAGTGAACCTACTGTAGACACACCTGAGAATCCCAATGATATTTCTATTTTTGATGCTGAAACACAATCAGGTGATGAACATGAACCTAGTGATAATGTTAATGATAATGTTCATGTTGATGCTCAACCTAGCAAAGACAATGATGTAGAGATTGAACCTGGTGTTGATCTTGATAACCCACAATCAAAGAATCAACGTTATGATAAGATAGATTTTGTTGCTAGGAAGCACGGTAAAGAAAGAGAACCATGGGTTCAGAAACCCATGCCCTTTCCTCCTAAACCATCCAAGTCAAAGGATGATGAGGATTTTGAGCGCTTTGCTGAAATGATTAGACCTATTTTCTTACATATGCGCTTAACTGATATGCTTAAAGTAAATCCTTATGCTAAATATATGAAGGACATCATCACAAATAAAAGAAAGATACCGGAAGCTGGAATTTCCACCATGCTTGCTAATTACACTTAAGGGTGGAATACCAAAGAAACTTGGAGATCCGGGTGTTCCAACTATACCATGCTCTATTAAAAGAAATTATGTTAGAACTGCTTTATGTGATCTTGGAGCCGGTGTTAGTGTTATGCCTCTCTCTTTATATCGTAGACTTGAATTAAATAAGTTGACACCTACTGAAATATCTTTGCAAATGGCTGATAAATCAACTGCTATACCTGTCGGTATTTGTGAGGATGTGCCTGTTGTGGTTGCAAATGTCACTATCTTAACGGACTTTAATATTCTTATATTCCCGAGGACGATAGTATGTCTATTATCCTTGGTAGACCTTTTCTTAATACTGCAGGGGATATTATTGATTGCAACAAAGGAAATGTCACTTTTCATGTTAATGGTAATGAGCATACGGTACACTTTCCGAGGAAACAATCTCAAGTTCATAGCATCAATTCAATTGAAAAAGTTCCAACTATCATTTTTGGAGGTTTTGAATTTCCTCTCCCTACCGTCAAGAAAAAGTATGATATTCTTATTGTTGGGGATTTTCATATCCCCGTTGAGGTAACTTAGTGTCATTCGAAATTTCTTCGGTTCCGTGTTATTCGGAATGAGTTTGTTAACAAGACTTGATCAACCTTGTTAGTGGGTTCATTTTGATGATCACGAGATGGATGAAACTAGAAGGCACAACCTTCTGTACCCTCTTTTTACTTTTTGTTATTTAGAATAAATAAAGCAAAAATATATTATCCGTCTGTTTTCTGAATTATCCATGCATTAAAAATAGTCCGAAAATAAAAGTGCTCCAAATGCCCTGCAAATTTACTATGAGTTTTTCTGGAATATTTGAGGATTTTAGGCAGTGAAAACACTGCAGGAGGGGCAAGCACCAGGCCAAGAGAGAGGAGGGCGCCCCCCTGTAGGGCCCGCCCCCTATCTCATGGGCCCCTGGTGGCTCCCCTCCACTTATGCCAGCACCCACACACTTCATCTTCTACCCAAAAAAATCCCCATCCAGCTCAAGCACGAGTTCTAGCTCGTTTTGCTGCGATTTTTGATCTCTTAGCTCAAAGCTCCATTCGCAAAACTGCTTTGGGAGATTGTTGCTTGGTATGTGACTCCTCCATTGGTCCAATTAGTTTTTGTTCTAGTGCTTTATTCATTGCAAATTTTTGCTGCATAGGTGACCATGTTCTTGAGGTTGCATGTTAAATTTTTGAGGTCCCAAGCAATTCCAATGCATGATATAGGCTCTAGGCACTTGTAGGAGTAGTTGCTATCAATCTTGTTTAGTTTTATTCACTTTTATTTTAGAGTTACTAAATTTTGAGAAATTTTCAGAAAATGTTAAGGAGGCTCTTTAAAGGCTCTTCTAGCCAAAGCTCTAAGGAAAAACAAGACAAAGAAAAGGAAAAACCCAAGTACAATCTTCCTCGCTTAGCGGAAGTACGGTCATGTGAATGGCCATGTGAGGATTTCTTGAAAGAAGTAGGAATTCATGAAGACTTTTATGCTTTAATCGAGACTGCAGGCCTCACCGGTTTCATGAATGACCGAATCGATCAGCATCTCTTACTCACCAATACTTTCGTGCAAAACTTTTATTATTATCCTAAGAAATCACCGCCTATAGTATCATTTCATTTATATGATGAATTCAAAGAAATGTCTTTACATCATTTTTGCGCGGTATGTAGGATACCTTATGAGGGAGAATTAGATGAACCCCATCGTGATGATGTGGGTGGCTTTGTTAATACTATTGTTGTAGAGGAGCCAAAGAAGGGATCCGAGGCGAAGGTCTCTAGCATACACTTTCCTGTTTTACGCTATTTTTCTATATTTGCTAGTAGATGCTTGATTGGTCGTGGAAATAGTGGAAATTTGAGCGTTCCAGATATTATTATTCTTCAACATGCTTTGCTTGGGGACAATACTTTTAGTATGGGTGCCGTCATTGCTAAACGACTAGCCCTGAATCGTACAAAAGGCCCCATATTTGGAGGTATCTATGATGCACGTCTTGATGAACATTTTCAGATACCCATTAGGCATTATGAGGAGGAGGAGACAAAATTACCCCCTCAAATTTTAGATTACAAGAGCATGGTAGCACACAAGTTTATTGTTGACAACGAAGAGAAGATGCTCTTGTATAGACTTAGATTCAATAAGAAACACTTTGAGTTTATTATTTTGCCTGCACCTCTATTATTTGATTTGCTTGCAGAAAATCGCCTTGTCACGCCGGAAGCGGTGAACAACCATCTAACCCAAGCTTTTACTCCAGAACCTGAACCTGAACCAGAACCTGAGTTGGACCCTTATCGTGCATCATCTGTCCAGTGGGATCCGGAAATGACCAGCCAGTGGTATCCTAATTACACCTCCCACTACACCGGGGAGAGTAGCGGCGGTCCTTGGTATTAGACCAACTTAGGCCAAAAGCCTAAGCTTGGGGGAGTATGTATTTCTCACCGACTTTAAATTCATGTTCACACACTAGTCGTCGGTGCTCATACTCTTTCATTGTATTATCCATGCTAGTTTAAATTTCTTTTTCTAGTTTTCTTCTTGTGTGTTTGATAAAACTTCAGAAAAACCAAAAAAAAATTAGTTAGTTTAATTTCCTTGCTTGTAGTAGAAATTAAAATGAAAACCCAAAAAAGATTTCTCGTTCTTCTTTTACTTGTTGGGAGCTTTCCCGTGTAAATAGTTTTATTTTGTTTTCTTTCCTTTGGGGGGGTCGAGAAGACCATATTGAAAATTCTTAGTGGCTCTATATGCATGATTGTTTATTTAACTTAGAGCCCATATTACCTTGTCTTCTCTCTTGAGTTGAGAGCTTGCAGATTCCAGCTTAGTCCAATGCACGTGCACTCTTATTATTATACACATCGTCCGGTCGTGCAAATGAAAGGCAATAATGACGATATATGATGGACTTATTGGGATGAGAAAAGCTGGTATGAACTCGATCTCTCTTGTTTTTGTAAATATGATGATTCATCGTTCCTGAGTCAGCTTTTATGAAGTAAACATATTTGCAATGACATTTAGAGATTATAGTTACTTGTGCCATGCTTGATTAGCTATGAGTTATAATGGTTTACCTTGCGTGCCAACATGCTATTAGAATAATTATGATGTGATATCATGGGATGGTATCCTCCTTTGAATGAATTGAGTGAGTCGACTTGGCACATGTTTACGCATGTAGTTGAATCAAATCAACATAGCCTTCACGATATTTATGTTCATGGTGGATTATATCCTACTCATGCGTGTACTCGGTGTGAATTAATTTTAATGCATGTTTACAACTGTTGTCGCTCTCTCAGTTGGTCGCTTCCCAGTGTTTTGCTAGCCTTCACCTGTACTAAGCGGGAATTCTGCTTGTGCATCCAAACTCCTTAAACCCCAAAGTTGTTCCATATGAGTCCACTATACCTTCCTATATGCGGTATTTACCTGCCGTTCCAAGTAAATTTGTATGTGCCAAACTCCAAACCTTCAAATGAAATTCTGTTCTGTATGCTCGAGCAGCTCATGTTTCAACTAGGGCTGCCTATATCTTCCATGCTAGGTGGGTTATTCTCACGAGGAGTGGACTCCGCTCCTCATTCACGAGAAAGGGCCGGTAACCGGGATGCCCAGTCCCATGATCCAAAAAGATCAAAGCAAATCAAAATAATTAAACAAAACTCCCCCAGGGCTGTTGTATGTTGGAGGCACTCGTTGTTTCGAGCAAGCCATGGATTGATGCTTGTTGGTGGTTGGGGGAGTATAACCTTTACCATTCTGTTTGGGAACTGCCTATAATGCATGTAGTATGGAAGATACAACCATCTCATAGTTGTTGCGTTGACAGCGAAAGTATGCCGCTCAAAATGTTATTCAATCTCTATTTTAAAATCGAGCTCTGGCACCTCTACAAATCCATGCTTCCCTCTGCGAAGGGCCTATCTATTTACTTTTATGTTGAGTCATCATCCCTTCTTATTAAAAGCACTCGCTGGAGAGCACACTGTCATTTGCATTCATTATTATTGGTTTATATTGGGTATGACTTGATTGGATCTCTTTTACCATGAATTACAATGTTTAGTCAGTCCTTGATCTTTAAAGGTGCTCTGCATTTATGTTTTGCGGTCTCAGAAAGGGCTAGCGAGATACCATTTTGTTATATCATGTTATGATTATTTTGAGAATGTGTTGTCATCCGAGTTTTATTATTATGGCTCGCTAGCTGATTGTGTTATTGATATGAGTAATTGTGAGACCTTTGTGTCATTGTGAGTATGGTTAGTTCATAATATTTGCTGAAACTTGAATGCTGCATTTTCATGTTAATACAACAAGAGCAAACAGAGTTTGTAAAAGTTTTTCTTTATCACTTTCAGTTTATCAACTGAATTGCTTGAGGACAAGCAAAGGTTTAAGCTTGGGGGAGTTGATACGTCTCCAACGTATCTACTTTTCCAAACACTTTTGCTCTTGTTTTGGACTCTAACTTGCATGATTTGAATGAAACTAACCCGGGCTGACGCTGTTTTCAGAAGAACTGCCATGATGTTGTTTTATGTGTAGAAAAGAAAAGTTCTCGGAATGTCCTGGAAATCCAGGGAGGCACTTTTTGGAATTAATAAGAATTTTTGGCGAAAGAATTAATGCCAGGGGGCCCACGGCCTGTCCACGAGACAGGGGAGCGCCGCCCCCTAGGGCGCGGCCCCCTATCTCGTGGGCGCCCTGGACCTCCTCCGACCTCAACTCCAACTCCATATATTCTGTCCTGGGGAGAAAAAAATCAGAGAGAAAGTTTCATCGCGTTTTACGACACGGAGCCACCGCCAAGCCCTAGTCTCTCTCGGGAGGGCTGATCTGGAGTCCGTTCGGGGCTCCGGAGAGGGGGATTCGTCGCCGTCGTCATCATCAACCATCCTCTATCACCAATTTCATGATGCTCACCGCCGTGCGTGAGTAATTTCATCGTAGGCTTGCTGGACGGTGATGGGTTGGATGAGATTTACCATGTAATCAAGTTAGCATTGTTAGGGTTTGATCTCTAGTATCCACTATGTTCTGAGATTGATGTTGCTATGACTTTGCTATGCTTAATGCTTGTCACTAGGGCCCGAGTGCCATGATTTCAGATCTGAACCTATTATGTTTTCATGAATATATGTGTGTTCTTGATCCTATCTTGCAAGTCTATAGTCACCTATTATGTGTTATGATCCAACAACCCCGAAGTGACAATAATTGGGATACTTCTCGGTGATGACCGTAGTTTGAGGAGTTCATGTATTCACTATGTGTTAATGCTTTGGTCCGTTTTTCTATTAAAAGGAGGCCTTAATATCCCTTAGTTTCCATTGGGACCCCACTTCAACGGGAGGGTAGGACAAAAGATGTCATACAAGTTCTTTTCCATAAGCACGTATGACTATTTACGGAATACATGCCTACATTACATTGATGAATTGGAGCTAGTTCTATATCACCCTATGTTATAACTATTGCATGAGGAATCGCATCCGGCATAATTATCCATCACTGATCCATTGCCTGCGAGCTTTTCATATATTATTCTTCACTTATTTACTTTTCCGTTGCTACTGTTACAACTACTACAAAAATCCAAAAACATTTATCTTTACTTTTGCTACCGTTACCTTTATTATCATACCACTTTTGCTACTAAACACTTTGCTGCAGATACTAAGTTATCCAGGTGTGGTTGAATTGACAACTCAGCTGCTAATACTTGAGAATATTCTTTGGCTCCCCTTGTGTCGAATCAATAAATTTGGGTTGAATACTCTACCCTCGAAAGATGTTGCGATCCCCTATACTTGTGGGTTATCAGCCTTCGGTTAATAGGTTAGTCCCAAAAGTAATATAAAAGTGTATAATAAAGCCCGTAATCATTCAAAATAGATAATAAAATAGCATGAATGCTTCATAAATTATAGATACGTTGGAGACGTATCAACCGTATATGATGCTAATTTTGAAAGGTTCTAGATGTTGCATGTGAAACTTGCTGCTGGTGCAGTCGTGTAATGGGGTAGCTGAGTGCTGAAGCTATATCATGTTTTACTCCAATGTATTTCAATTATGAAATCCTGCTTCCTTAATATGGAAAAGGAATATATTATGTGCTTAATATGAATGTCAATAATGTTAGTAAATGGATTATTAATAATAGGGCAATTAGCCCTCTAATTGGCCAATTAGCTTGCTAATTGGGTTTTCCTATTGCAAACGGCTATTGAGAAAACACCGTGGGAGATGACCTGAGGCAACGCACACAGTTTCTAAGAATAAACCGTGTTGGATCAATGAACAATCACACATGACATTCTCTTCAAAACAGTTTGCGTTACACCACCTTGTGCAAACGTTTTCCATGGAGTGACTGTGTGGGATGTATATACGAATGGAAACATTTAGCGGTGACTGACTATGTGGGATGTACTTATGACTGGAAATGATTTTGCCTATATAATTGTATTTTTTTAGCACTGATGTACGTATTTCTGTATTTGAGTGCTCGTCGGTCGCACACGACCTCATTTTGCCGAGCGTGTGTGCCAGGAGGGCATATCCCCAACGGTTTCTGGGTCGTGTGGGAAGGACCCCCCTATCACCCACACTCACTTGGCGACGGTTCGAAATGCCATCGCGGAAAGGGGTTAAAAACTGTTTGCTTAGCACGTCGCTGTACCAGTGCAGGGTCATTTAGCTATAAACAAATCATTAAATGCATGAAAAATAACAAATGAAGGCGGAAAGAGTTGAAAGTAGATGACGTGGCTTTGAATGGTGCATACTGAATGCACAAAAAGTCTGGAGTTGTAATAAGTTTACAAAAAGAAGTGCCTTTGTAACAGATGAGTTTTCGAGATTGTCCATTTTGTACACGAAGTGCATCCAGTTTTTGCGGTAACCCTCTCTACTTTTTTGCACATGCTATGTGGGTGAATTGATGATACCATGCCAACTTTCAACCTTTTCAGAGTTTATTTGTAGTGCACTTTAATTTCAGGGTCATTTAGCTCAAAACAAATCATTAAATGCACGAAAAATAGCAAATGAAGGCAAATAGGGTTTAAAGTCGAAGATGTGGCTTTGAATGGTGCATACTGAATGCACAAAAAGACTGGAGTTGTAATATCTTTAAAAAAATGAAGTGCCTTTGTAACAGATGAGTTTTCGTCCGAACCTCTGATACCTCGAAAGAGATTGTCCAGTTTGTACATGAAGTGCATCCAGGTTTTTCTGTAACCCTCTCAACTTTTTTGCACATGCTATGTCGGTGAAATGATGATACCGTGCCAACTTTCAACCTTTTGAGAGTTCATTTGTAGTGCTCTTCAATTTCAGGATCATTTAGCTCAAAACAAATCATTAAATGCATGAAAAACAGCAAATGAAGGCAGAAAGGGTTGAAAGTTGATGATGTGGCTTTGAATGGTGCATACTGAACGCACAAAAACTCTGGAGTTGTAATAAGTTTAAAAAAATGAAGTACCTTTGTAACAGATGAGTTTTCGTCCGAAACCCTGATACTTCAAAAGAGAATGTGCAGTTTGTACACGAAGAGCATCCAGTTTTTAGCGTAACCCTCTCTACTTTTTTGCACATGCTACGTGGGTGAAATGATGATACCATGCCAACTTTCAACCTTTTCAGAATTCATTTGTAGTGCTCTTCAATTTCAGGGTCATTTAGCTCAAAACAAATCATTAAATGCATGAAAAATAGCAAATGAAGGCAGAAAGGGTTGAAAGTTGATGACGTGGCTTTGAATGGTGCATACTGAATGCACAAAAAGTCTGGAGTTGTAATAAGTTTACAAAAAGAAGTGCCTTTGTAACAGATGAGTTTTCGAGATTGTCCATTTTGTACACGAAGTGCATCCAGTTTTTGCGGTAACCCTCTCTACTTTTTTGCACATGCTATGTGGGTGAATTGATGATACCATGCCAACTTTCAACCTTTTCAGAGTTTATTTGTAGTGCACTTTAATTTCAGGGTCATTTAGCTCAAAACAAATCATTAAATGCACGAAAAATAGCAAATGAAGGCAAATAGGGTTTAAAGTCGAAGATGTGGCTTTGAATGGTGCATACTGAATGCACAAAAAGACTGGAGTTGTAATATCTTTAAAAAAATGAAGTGCCTTTGTAACAGATGAGTTTTCGTCCGAACCTCTGATACCTCGAAAGAGATTGTCCAGTTTGTACATGAAGTGCATCCAGGTTTTTCTGTAACCCTCTCAACTTTTTTGCACATGCTATGTCGGTGAAATGATGATACCGTGCCAACTTTCAACCTTTTGAGAGTTCATTTGTAGTGCTCTTCAATTTCAGGATCATTTAGCTCAAAACAAATCATTAAATGCATGAAAAACAGCAAATGAAGGCAGAAAGGGTTGAAAGTTGATGATGTGGCTTTGAATGGTGCATACTGAACGCACAAAAACTCTGGAGTTGTAATAAGTTTAAAAAAATGAAGTACCTTTGTAACAGATGAGTTTTCGTCC
Organism: Triticum aestivum; assembly: GCF_018294505.1. Taxonomy (NCBI): domain Eukaryota; kingdom Viridiplantae; phylum Streptophyta; class Magnoliopsida; order Poales; family Poaceae; genus Triticum; species Triticum aestivum. Next base: position 667,200,670 of record NC_057795.1, on the reverse strand, counting down.
GAAACCCTGATACTTCAAAAGAGAATGTGCAGTTTGTACACGAAGAGCATCCAGTTTTTAGCGTAACCCTCTCTACTTTTTTGCACATGCTACGTGGGTGAAATGATGATACCATGCCAACTTTCAACCTTTTCAGAATTCATTTGTAGTGCTCTTCAATTTCAGGGTCATTTAGCTCAAAACAAATCATTAAATGCATGAAAAATAGCAAATGAAGGCAGAAAGGGTTGAAAGTTGATGACGTGGCTTTGAATGGTGCATACTGAATGCACAAAAAGTCTGGAGTTGTAATAAGTTTAAAAAATGAAGTGCCTTTGTAACAGATGAGTTTTCGTCCGAAACCCTCATACATCGAAAGAGATTGTCCAGTTTGTACACGAAGTGCATCCAGTTTTTGCCGTAACCCTCTATACATTTTTGCACATGATATGTGGGTGAAATGATGATACCATGCCAACTTTCAACCTTTCCAGAGTTCATTTGTAGTGCTCTTCAATTTCAGGGTCATTTAACTCAAGACAAATCATTAAATGCATGAAAAATAGCAAATGATGGCGGGAAGGGTTGAAAGTTTATGATGTGGCTTTGAATGGTGCATACTGAGCGCACAAAAAGTTTGGAGTTGTAAAAATTTAAAAAAAATGAAGTGCCTTTGTAACAGATGAGTTTTCGTCTGAAACCCTGATACTTCGAAAGAACTTGTCCATTTTGTACACGAAGTGCATCCAGTTTTTGTCGTAAGCCTCTCTACTTTTTTGCACATGCTATGTGGGTGAAATGATGATACCGTGCCAACTTTCAACATTTTTAGAGTTCATTTGTAGTGCTCTTCAATTTCAGGGTCATTTACCTCAAAACAAATCATTAAATGCATGAAAAATAGCAAATGAAGGCAGAAAGGGTTGAAAGTTGATGACGTGGCTTTGATCAGTGCATACTGAACGCACAAAAAGTCTGGAGTTGTAATAAGTTTAAAAAATGAAGTGCCTTTGTAACAGATGAGTTTTCGTCCGAAACCCTGATACTTCGAAAAAGATTGTCCATTTTGTACACGAAGTGCATCCAGTTTTTGCCGTAACCCACTCTATTTTTTTGCACATGCTATGTGGGTGAAATAATGACACCATGCCAACTTTCAACCTTTTCAGAGTTCATTTGTAGTGCTCATCAATTTTAGGGTCATTTAGCTCAAAACATATCATTAAATGCATGAAAAATAGCAAATGAAGGCGGAAAGGTGTTGGGGAACGTAGTAATTTCAAAAAATATCCTATGCACACGCAAGATCATGGTGATGACATAGCAACAAGAGGGGAGAGTGTTATCCACGTACCCTCATAGACCGTAAGCGGAAGCGTTATGACAACGCGGTTGATGTAGTCGTACGTCTTCACGATCCGACCGATCCAAGTACCCAACGTACGGCACCTCCGAGTTCAGCACACGTTCAGCTCGATGACGATCCCCGGGCTCCGATCCAGCAAAGCTTCGGGGATGAGTTCCGTCAGCACGACGGCGTGGTGACGATAATGATGTTCTACCGGCGCAGGGCTTCGCCTAAACTCCGCGACGATATGACCGAGGTGGAATATGGTGGAGGGGGGCACCGCACACGGCTAAGGAACGATCCATAGATCAACTTGTGTGTCATGGGGTGCCCCCCTGCCCCCGTATATAAAGGAGGGAGGGGGGAGGCCGGCCGGCCCTTGTGGGCGCGCCAAGGAGGAGGAGTCCTCCTCCTAGTAAGAGTAGGACTCCCCCTTTCCTACTCCTACTAGGAGGGGAAAGGAAGGGGGAGAGGGGGGAAGGAAACAGGGGGGCGCCGCCCCCCCTCCTAGTCCAATTCGGACCAGAGGGAGAGGGGGCGCGCGGACCACCCTGGCCGCCCCTCTCTCTTTCCACTAAGGCCCATGTGGCCCATTATCTCTCCCGGGGGGTTCCGGTAACCCTCCGGCACTCCAGTTTTCTCCGAAAACGTCCAGAACACTTCCGGTGTCCGAATATAGTCGTCCAATATATCAATCTTTATGTCTCGACCATTTCGAGACTCCTCGTCATGTCCGTGATCACATCCGGGACTTCGAACAAACTTCGGTACATCAAAACTTATAAACTCATAATAAAACAGTCATCGTAACGTTAAGCGTGCGGACCCTACGGGTTCGAGAACTATGTAGACATGACCTAGAACTATTCTCGGTCAATAACCAATAGCGAAACCTGGATGCCCATATTGGTTCCTACATATTCTACGAAGATCTTTATCGGTCAAACCGCATAACAACATACATTGTTCCCTTTGTCATCGGTATGTTACTTGCCCGAGATTTGATCGTCGGTATCCAATACCTAGTTCAATCTCGTTACCGGCAAGTCTCTTTACTCGTTACGTAATGCATTATCTCGTAACAACTCATTGGTCACATTGCTTGCAAGGCTTATAGTGATGTGCATTACCGAGAGGGCCTAGAGATACCTCTCCGACAATCGGAGTGACAAATCCTAATCTCGAAATACGCCAACCCAACATGTACCTTTGGAGACACCTGTAGTACTCCTTTATAATTACCCAGTTACGTTGTGACGTTTGGTAGCACCCAAAGTGTTCCTCCGGCAAACGGGAGTTGCATAATCTCATAGTTACAGGAACATGTATAAGTCATGAAGAAAGCAATAGCAACATACTAAACGATCAAGTGCTAGGCTAACAGAATGGGTCATGTCAATCACATCATTCTCCTAATGATGTGATCCCATTAATCAAATGACAACACATGTCTATGGTTAGGAAACATAACCATCTTTGATTAATAAGCTAGTCAAGTAGAGGCATACTAGTGACTATATGTTTGTCTATGTATTCACACATGTATCATGTTTCCGGTTAATACAATTCTAGCATGAATAATAAACATTTATCATGATATGAGGAAATAAATAATAACTTTATTATTGCCTCTACGGCATGTTTCCTTCAGTCTCCCACTTGCACTAGAGTCAATAATCTAGATTACATAGTAATGATTCTAACACCCATGGAGTCTTGGTGCTGATCATGTTTTGCTCGTGACAGAGGCTTAGTTAATGGGTCTGCAACATTCAGATCCGTATGTATCTTGCAAATTTCTATGTCTCCCACTTGGACTTGGTCCCGGATGGAATTGAAGCGTCTCTTGATGTGCTTGGTCCTCTTGTGAAATCTGGATTCCTTTGCCAAAGCAATTGCACCAGTATTGTCACAGAAGATCTTCATTAGTCCTGATGCACTAGGTATGACACCTAGATCGGTAATGAACTCCTTCATCCAGACTCTTTCATTTACTGCTTCCGAAGCAGCTATGTACTCAGCTTCACATGTAGATCCCGCCACGACGCTTTGTTTAGAACTGCACCAACTTATAGCTCCACCGTTTAATAAAAACACGTATCCGGTTTGCGATTTAGAATCGTCCGGATCAGTGTCAAAGCTTGCATCGACGTAACCATTTACGACTAGCTCTTTGTCACCTCCATATACGAGAAACATATCCTTAGTCCTTTTCAGGTATTTCAGGATGTTCTTGACCGCTGTCCAGTGATCCACTCCTGGATTACTTTGGTACCTCCCTGCCAAACTTATTGCTAAGCATACGTCAGGTCTGGTACACAGCATTGCATACATGATAGAGCCTATGGCTGAAGCATAGGGAACATCTTTCGTTTTCTCTCTATCTTCTGTTGTGGTCGGGCATTGAGTTTGACTCAACTTCACACCTTGAAGCACGGGCAAGAACCCTTTCTTTGCCTAATCCATTTTGAACTTTTTCAAAATTTTATCAAGGTATGTGTTTTGTGAAAGTCCTATTAAGCGTCTTGATCTATCTCTATAGATCTTGATGCCCAATATGTAAGCAGCTTCACCTAGATCTTTCATTGAAAAACTTTTATTCAAGTATCCCTTTATGCTATACAGAAATTTTATATCATTTGCAATTAATAATATGTCATCTACATATAATATCAGAAATGCTACCGAGCTCCCACTCACTTTCTTGTAAATACAGGCTTCTCCAAAAGTCTGTATAAAACCATATGCTTTGATCACATTATCAAAGCGTTTATTCCAACTCCGAGATGCTTGCACCAGTCCATAAATGGATCACTGGAGCTTGCATACTTTGTTAGCACCTTTTGGATCAACAAAACCTTCTGGCTGCATCATATACAACTCTTCTTCCAGAAATCCATTCAAGAATGCAGTTTTGACATCCATTTGCCAGATTTCATAATCATGAAATGCAGCAATGGCTAACATGATTCAGACAGACTTAAGCATCGCTACGAGTGAGAAAGTCTCATCGTAGTCAACCCCTTGAACTTGTCGAAAACCTTTTGCGACAAGTCGAGCTTTATAGACAGTTACATTACCATCAGCGTCAGTCTTCTTCTTAAAGATCCATTTGTTCTCAATGGCCTGCCGATCATTGGGCAAGTCAACCAAAGTCCATACTTTGTTCTCATACATGGATCCCATCTCAGATTTCATGGCCTCTAGCCATTTTGAGGAATCTGGGCTCATCATCGCTTCCTCATAGTTCGTAGGTTCGTCATGGCCAAGTAACATGACTTCCAGAATGGGATTACCGTACTACTCTGGTGCGGATCTTACTCTGGTAGACCCTCGAAGTTCAGTAGAAACTTGATCTGAAGTTTCATGATCAATATCATTAGCTTCCTCACTAATTGGTGTAGGTGTCACAGGAACCGATTCATGTGATGAACTACTTTCCAATAAGGGAGCAGGTACAGTTACCTCATCAAGTTCTACTTTCCTCCCACTCACTTCTTTCGAGAGAAACTCCTTCTCTAGAAAGGATCCATTCTTAGCAACGAATGTCTTGCCTTCGGATCTGCGATAGAAGGTATACCCAACTGTTTCTTTTGGGTATCCTATGAAGACACATTTCTCCGATTTAGGTTCAAGCTTATCTGGTTGAAGTTTCTTCACATAAGCATCGCAGCCCCAAACTTTAAGAAACGACAACTTTGGTTTCTTGCCAAACCACATTTCATAAGGTGTCTTCTCAACGGATTTTGATGGTGCCCTATTTAACGTGAATGCGGCCATCTCTAAAGCATAACCCCAGAACGATAGCGGTAAATCACTAAGAGACATCATAGATCGCACCATATCTAGTAAAGTACGATTACGACGTTCGGACACACCATTTCGTTGTGGTGTTCCGGGTGGCGTGAGCTGCGAAACTATTCCGCATTGTTTCAAATGTAAACCAAACTCGTAACTCAAATATTCTCCTCCACAATCAGATAGTAGGAATTTTATTTTCTTGTTACGATGATTTTCCACTTCACTCTAAAATTCTTTGAACTTTTCAAATGTTTCAGACTTGTGTTTCATTAAGTAGATATACCCATATCTGCTTAAATCATCTGTGAAGGTGAGAAAATAACGATATCCGCCACGAGCTTCAACATTCATCGGACCGCATACATCTGTATGTATGATTTCCAACAAATCTGTTGCTCTCTCCATAGTACCGGAGAACGGTGTTTTAGTCATCTTGCCCATGAGGCACGGTTCACAAGTACCAAGTGATTCATAATCAAGTGATTCCAAAATTCCATCAGTATGGAGTTTCTTCATGCGCTTTACACCGATATGACCTAAACGGCAGTGCCACAAATAAGTTGCACTATCATTATTAACTCTGCATCTTTTGGCTTCGACATTATGAATATGTGTATCACTACTATCGATATTCAATAAAAATAGACCACTCTTCAAGGGTGCATGACCATGAAAGATATTACTCATATAAATAGAACAACCATTATTCTCTGATTTAAATGAATAACCGTCTCGCATCAAACAAGATCCAGATATAATGTTCATGCTCAACGCTGGCACCAAATAACAATTATTCAGGTCTAAAACTAATCCCGAAGGTAGATGTAGAGGTAGCGTGCCGACCGCGATCACATCGACTTTGGAACCGTTTCCCACACGCATCGTCACCTCATCCTTGGCTAGTGCTCGCTTATTTTGTAGTCCTTGTTTCGAGTTGCAAATGTTAGCAACAGAACCAGTATCAAATACCCAGGTGCTACTGCGAGCTCTAGTAAGGTACACGTCAATAGCATGTATATCACATTACCTTTGTTCATCTTGCCATCCTTCTTATCCACCAAATACTTGGGGCAGTTCCGCTTCCAGTGTCCAGTCTGCTTGCAGTAGAAGCACTCAGTTTCAGGCTTAGGTCCAGACTTGGGTTTCTTCTCTTGAGCAGCAACTTGCTTGCTGTTCTTCTTGAAGTTCCCCTTCTTCTTCCCTTTGCCCTTTTTCTTGAAACTAGTGGTCTTGTTAACCATCAACACTTGATGCTCCTTCTTGATTTCTACTTCCGCAGCTTTTAGCATTGCGAAGAGCTCGAGAATTGTCTTGTTCATCCCTTGCATATTATAGTTCATCACGAAGCTCTTGTAGCTTGGTGTCAGTGATCGGAGAATTCTGTCAATGACCATCAGGAAGATTATCTCCCAGTTGAATCAAGTGATTATTATACGCAGACATTTTGAGTATGTGTTCACTAACAGAACTATTCTCCTCCATCTTGCAGCTATAGAACTTATTGGAGACTTCATATCTCTCAATCCGGGCATTCGCTTGAAATATTAACTTCAACTCCTGGAACATCTCATATGCTCCATGACGTTCAAAACGTCGTTGAAGACCCGGTTCTAAGCCGTAAAGCATGGCACACTGAACTATCGAGTAGTCATCAGCTTTGCTCTGCCAGACGTTCTTAACATCGTCAGTTGCATCAGCAGCAGGCCTGGCACCCAGCGGTGCTTCCAGAATGTAATTCTTCTGTGCAGCAATGAGGATAATCCTCAGGTTACGGACCCAGTCCGTGTAATTACTACCACTATCTTTCAACTTTGCTTTCTCAAGGAACGCATTAAAATTCAACGGGACAACAACACGAGCCATCTATCTACAACAAACATAGATAAACAAAATACTATCAGGTACTAAGTTCATGATAAATTTAAGTTCAATTAATCATATTACTTAAGAACTCCCACTTAGACAGACATCTCTCTAGTCATCTAAGTGATCACGTGATCCAAATCAACTAAACCATAACCGATCATCACGTGAGATGGAGTAGTTTTCAATGGTGAACATCACTATGTTGATCATATCTACTATATGATTCACGCTCGACCTTTCGGTCTCCGTGTTCCGAGGCCATATCTGCATATGCTAGGCTCATCAAGTTTAACCTGAGTATTCTGCGTGTGCAAAACTGGCTTGCACCCGTTGTAGATGGACGTAGAGCTTATCACACCCGATCATCATGTGGTGTTTGGGCACGACGAACTTTGGCAACGGTGCATACTCAGGGAGAACACTTCTTGATAATTTTAGTGAGAGATCATCTTAAAATGCTACCGTCAATCAAAGCAAGATAAGATGCATAAAGGATTAACATCGCATGCAATCAATATAAGTGATATGATATGGCCATCATCATCTTGTGCTTGTGGTCTCCATCTCCGAAGCACCGTCGTGATCACCATCGTCACCGGCGTGACACCTTGATCTTCATCGTAGCATCGTTGTCGTTTACGCCATCTATTGTTTCTACGACTATCGCTACCGCTTAGTGATAAAGTAAAGCAATTACAGGGCGTTTGCATTTCATACAATAAAGCGACAACCATATGGCTCCTGCTAGTTGCCAATAACTTTGGTTACAGAACATGATCATCTCTTTACTGGAAACATGAAATTTGCCATCAGCCAGCTCTTTGCCATCTGCTGGCAGATGGCAAAGAACGTCTTTGCCATCTGCTTATAGAAAACAGATGACAAAAAACTGACAGACGGCAAAGAACATGGTTGCCATCAGCCAATTCTTTGCCATCTGCTAGTGGATGGCAAATAATCTTTGCCATCTGCCAGCAGATGTCAAAGAGGTTGGCAAATTCTGTGGCCGTCAAGCGTGTAACGGCGTACCTGCCCCACCTCTTTGCCGTCTGCCAGCAGACGGCAAAGATTCTTTGCCATCTGCTCGCGGCAAAGAGATGGGATTATTTTTTTCCAGATAAAAAAATACTGTGGGGTTATCCCCTCCCTCTCTCCCCACCCATCCAGGTTAAAAAAACGTTTGCATCTCATCCGCACACCACCACCTACCTCCTCCCTCTCCGCCTCCTGCCCCTTCCTCCCACCCCCATCCCCATCCCCGTTCGCCTTCCCCCACCACCCCGACCTCCTCGACCTCTACCTCCCCGCCGACCCCTTCTTCGCCCCGCCCCCCATCCCCTCCCCGCACGCCTTCCTCCTGCACGACCTCACCGACCGCGTCGCCGCGCTCGAGCTCGCGGCCCGCGCGGCCGCCCCGCAGCCGGCGCGCCGCAAGTACACCTACGCGGCCACGGAGCCCGGCGGCCGGAAGGTCAAGTGGACGGCGGAGGAGAAGCCGCGCGGCGGGGGCCGGGCGCTCAAGTGGGAGGCGGCGCCGCAGGATCCACAGCCAGTTCACGGAGGAACACGAAGCTTGCGCCACTTCACGAAGGAGGACGTCGAGGGTACTCCCCCCCCTCCAGCTTGTGTTCTCTGAGTAGTCCCGGTGTGTTGTTCCAGCTCTGGAACGGGAGATTGATCGTTCGGTAGTTCGTTCACGTCGGGATTCGCAACTGTAGATAGTTCGGTCGTTCATGGGGTTCGTCGATGCTTCTCTGGATCCGGTTGATTTGCCGGTTCGAAAGTGGTTCGTAGATTGGTTTGCCTGTGCGATTCCATACTGTTGGAGGTTGATTGGCCTATACGGTTGCACTACTGTAGGAGGTTGATGTGCCAGTACGATTCAAGTTTGTCCTAGAGAAAACTGATTGATTTGCCTGTATGATTCCGGTACCACAGTACTGCAGGTCGAATATATCCTAGTGCTTGATCTGATTAATCTGCTGTAAAACTCTGCTGCTATGCGGTTATTTCTCTTCCTGTTTTGTATTTACCATGCGGTCAATTATCCTGGACAGTGACCTTGTTGTGCAGCAAACACTACTTGTTTATTTATAGTGTATCTGATTCATATGCTGAATGAATGTTTTTCAGGTCACCTTTCCCCTTGCCGTTAAGATGGTTGGTTTTCTACCCGGGTAAGTCTTTAGCAATGGACTGCAATCTCTATTTTCTGTTTTCTTCGCTGCTTGCACATCACTTGGCTGAATGTGTTCATACAATCTTATAGTTCTGATGACTGGACTGACGTCGTTGCATACAAGTTGGCCAAAGCCGTCACCAATGGCCTGCCATATCTGCCCCTCCCTGCCCCTCAGCCCCAGCCGGACCCCCAGGCGGTCAAAGTTCCCGTGGTTGTTGATGGTGAGTTGATTGGATCAGACTAGACTGATGATATTTTGTCAATTGTCTTGGTGTTGCTTAATGTAGTGACGTTCCTGTTGCTGGTTCTGATTTGATCAGGGCTATATTGCTTGACTGTCTTTGCTGTATCACAATGAATTGTTGTTCCTGCCTTATTAACAGAGTCTGTCTGTACATGGGTGAGTTAAACTCTGGTTGTTGTTTTGTTGCTGCGTGTCCAGTTAGAAGTTAGTATAGAGTGGTACGGTGTTACGGTGGCGTCATGGTACCGATGCACTTGATGTCATAGCAGTTATATTGTACAGGATGTGCTGATATGGTACAGACATTGTGCGTGCGATTGACCGTCTATGTGTCTGCAACGTTGCCGCGTATAGATGCGTTGTTGACGTGCCTTGTATCTCCAGGATGTGTGGCAACGGCCTAGTGTATACCAATGCACTTGATTCAGGCGTACGGAGGTGTGCCTTTCTCATCTTGAGCGTAAGTAATCCTCCCGGGAATCAAGTCAATAAAAATCAATCAGCCAAGCCATATTGTGTTTTTTGCTTTTTGCAGGGAGCCGTATTGTGTGTTCCAATCGGAAAGCTATCAGCCGCCAGCACGTATTGTATTCTGTTTTGAGGTCGAGTTCGCATGCACACTGCATACTGTCGGGCCTGGAAATCTACTCAATAGGTATAACTCTGAATTTTCCCCTTGCTAGAGAAACTGGAGCTTTTATAGGTTCAGAAGATATCTTTTCAGTTCATTTTGCTGCAGTCTGGGGCCCTTTTTGTACCTGAACTGATTGACTAGCCCTATCTACAACCTTCAGACATGCAATTTCTCCATGAAGCTCTAAGTTTTCGTCTCTCACCACGATCCTTGAGTACTGTGGAGCAGCTTCTTCATCCAGCCTCTTGTTTTCGTCTTCAGCAGGGTCAGTGAAGTTTGTACTATGTTTTTAGGCAGTGTATGGTTGTTTTACTTTCTCCTGGTTGCACTTACTTTCATTTGGGCACTCAGTTTTTAGCAAAAGTACCACCAAAGATGCATATTAGCACACTAACAGACCGCATTTTGATCATATGTTCCTCTTGTTTTTTTCTTGATGCTATTTTATTCAGTAATAATTTTATCCAAATATAAGATGATAGGGACATAAACATATAGATGCTGATACAAGTTCGTATGCTTCAGACTACAAGGCGAATTGCTACATAAACAGCAGAGAGAGAGCATGGGGACGGCCTGCCCCACATCCCATGAGGTACCCACCGGCCTGCCCCAGCTCCCCGAAGTGAGGAGTTCCACTGGTTGATATGCATGTATAAATTTTAACAGGCTGGGGTCAACAGAAATTCCAAACTTAAGCTGCGGTCGGAGATCTATGATTCTTCTTCATCGAAAGAAGAAACACCTTTTCTGTCATCCATGTCTACATACATGCATGCCTGCAAAAGGAAACATAATCTCTGCATTGTGTTACATTCAGGAGCATGCATTTTATCCCAGTTTTGTACTTCTGAATTTTTTTAATTTTAAATCAAGGGATGTAATTGCAAATGTTGAACTCCCAAGTAGAAAATAGACATATTGAACTTAATTTTAACTGATGTTTCTCTTCATTATTTTGCCTTTCTTTTCCTTCAGGGAGCTGGTTTTTTATCCATGAAAGTTATGTCCTTTCCCTGTTAATTGTACACCATTTCTTTCTTAGGAACAACACACAGATCATCTACACGGGCAACAGACGCACAAGAGACAAATAGTTGGGAAGTTTCTCCTACCTAGCGAGGCGTCCATAGTTGCCAGAGACAAACCCAACTAGAAGGTCAACATCTCAGGTCCTTTGCGATTCTATATATCCAACTGCAGTAGCCATTGCCAACCTATTGTAGATCACTTATGCACGTACCAACTAGGTGTACCTTTTTCTTGTATGAACTACTGTACTTTGCAACTAATCAAGTCTTGGGACGACTCACCAAACATTACAAAAATCAAATAACTTACCAATCCATAGAGCGCGGCGTGCCGTCGCGCACTACCCGCTAGTGTCTTCTAGTCTTCTTCTAACTTTCTTCGGGTGCTTGTCTATATGTCTTCTAGTCTTCTTCTTTTAACTTTCTCTTTCCCATTTTGTAGATTTGCTTCAGATCACGGAAGCTTGGGTTGATGGAGTGCTTGTCTTTAGTTTTTGTTTTGACTTTGTGAAACTTGCTACCTATGATGAAACTGTGTAATATTGATGAAACTATGTATATGTATGGATGAAACTTGCTACTATTGGTAACATGTGTTGGATATGTGTTCGATATATATGTGTTCATGACTATTGGTAATATGTGGTGAATATGCTATATTAGTCATATAAATATATTTGTGTTTGATTTTCTGTGAAAATGAATTGATATAAAAAAAAACAAAATTAAATGGGGCAATATAGGCACTTTGCCATCTGCTGGCAGATGGCAAAGAGCTTTGCCATCAGCTGGCAGATGGCAAAGAGGCCACGTGTCATCTACACGTAAAATTTGGGCTGGCCTATTTGGGCCCTTTGCCATCTGCCAGCAGATGGCAAAGCTCTTTGCCATCTGCTGGCAGACGACAAAGCATGCAGCCTTTGCCATCTGCTGGCAGACGGCAAAGAGCCCGAAGCCTTTGCCATCTGCTGTCAGATGGCAAAGTATGCCGTTAGCCTTCTAACGGGGCTAACCCCGTTAAGAGGCTTTGCCATCTGCTAGCAGATGGCAAAGCCACAGGCTCTTTGCCATCAGCCAACAGATGGCAAAGAAGCCTTTACCGGTAGGGTTTCAGACAAACTGTTTGCCATCTGGTGGCAGATGGCAAAGCCTTTGCCATCCGCCGACCATGCCTTTGCCATTTGCCATGGCAGATGGCAAAGTGCCAGATTCCAGTATCACATCACAATAAAATATAGCATCACGTCTTGATCATATCACATCACAACATGCCCTGCAAAAACAAGTTAGACGTCCTTTACTTTGTTGTTGCAAGTTTTACGTGGCTGCTACGGGCTTAGCAAGAACCGTTCTTACCTACGCATCAAAACCACAACGATAGTTCGTCAAGTTAGTGCTGTTTTAACCTTCGCAAGGACCGGGCGCAGCCACACTCGATTCAGCTAAAGTGAGAGAGACAGACACCCGCCAGCCACCTTTAAGCACGAGTGCTCGTAACGGTGAAACCAGTCTCACGTAAGCGTACGCGTAATGTCGGTCTGGGCCGCTTCATCTCACAATACCGCCGAACCAAAGTATGACATACTGGTAAGCAGTATGACTTGTATCGCCCACAACTCACTTGTGTTCTACTCGTGCATATGACATCTACGCATAAAACCTGGCTCTGATACCACTGTTGGGGAACATAGTAATTTCAAAAAAATTCCTACGCACACGCAAGATCATGGTGATGACATAGCAACGAGAGGGGAGAGTGTTATCCACGTACCCTCATAGACCATAAGCGGAAGCGTTATGACAACGCGGTTGATGTAGTCGTACGTCTTCATGATCCGACTGATCCAAGTACCGAACGTACGGCACCTCCGAGTTCAGCACACGTTCAGCTCGATGACGATCCCCGGGCTCCGATCCAGCAAAGCTTCGGGGATGAGTTCTGTCAGCACGACGGTGTGATGACAATGATGATGTTCTACCGGCGCAGGGCTTCGCCTAAACTCCGCGACGATATGACCGAGGTGGAATATGGTGGAGGGGGGCACCGCACACGGCTAAGGAACGATCCGTAGATCAACTTGTGTGTCATGGGGTGCCCCTCTGCCCCTGTATATAAAGAAGGGAGGGGGGAGGCCGGCCGGCCCTTGAGGGCGCGCCAAGGAGGAGGAGTCCTCCTCCTAGTAGGAGTAGGAATCCCCCTTTCCTACTCCTACTAGGAGGGGAAAGGAAGGGGGAGAGGGGGGAAGGAAAGAGGGGGGCGTCGCCCCCCCTCCTAGTCCAATTCGGACCAGAGGGAGAGGGGGCGTGCGGCCCACCCTGGCTGCCCCTCTCTCTTTCCACCAAGGCCCATGTGGCCCATTATCTCTCCCGGGGGGGTTCCGGTAACCCTCCGGCACTCCGGTTTTCTCCGAAAACGCCCGGAACACTTCTGGTGTCCGAATATAGTCGTCCAATATATCAATCTTTATGTCTCGACCATTTCGAGACTCCTCGTCATGTCCGTGATCACATCCGGGACTCCGAACAAACTTCGGTACATCAAAACTTATAAACTCATAATAAAACAGTCATCGTAACGTTAAGCGTGCGGACCCTATGGGTTCGAGAACTATGTAGACATGACCTAGAACTATTCTCGGTCAATAACAAATAGCGGAACCTGGATGCCCATATTGGTTCCTACATATTCAACGAAGATCTTTATCGGTCAAACCGCATAACAACATACGTTGTTCCCTTTGTCATCGGTATGTTACTTGCCTGAGATTTGATCATCGGTATCCAATACCTAGTTCAATCTCGTTACCGGCAAGTCTCTTTACTCGTTACGTAATGCATTATCTCGTAACCAACTCATTGGTCACATTGCTTGCAAGGCTTACAGTGATGTGCATTACCGAGAGGACCCAGAGATACCTCTCCGACAATCGGAGTGACAAATCCTAATCTTGAAATACGCCAACCCAACATGTACCTTTGGAGACACCTGTAGTACTCCTTTATAATCACCCAGTTACGTTGTGACGTTTGGTAGCACCCAAAGTGTTCCTCCGGTAAACGGGAGTTGCATAATCTCATAGTTACAGGAACATGTATAAGTCATGAAGAAAGCAATAGCAACATACTAAACGATCAAGTGCTAGGCTAACGGAATGGGTCATGTCAATCACATCATTCTCCTAATGATGTGATCCCATTAATCAAATGACAACACATGTCTATGGTTAGGAAACATAACCATCTTTGATTAATGAGCTAGTCAAGTAGAGGCATACTAGTGACTATATGTTTGTCTATGTATTCACACATGTATCATGTTTCCGGTTAATACAATTCTAGCATGAATAATAAACATTTATCATGATATGAGGAAATAAATAATAACTTTGTTATTGCCTCTACGGCATATTTCCTTCAAAAGGGTTGAAATTCGATGACATGGCTTTGAATGGTGCATACTTAACGCACAAAAAGTTTGGAGTTGTAATAAGTTTTAAAAAATGAAGTGCCTTTGTAACAGATGAGTTTTCGTCCGAAACCCTGATACGTCGAAAGAGATTGTCCATTTTGTACATGAAGTGCATCCAGTTTTTGCCGTAACCCTCTCTACTTTTTGCACATGCTATGTGGGTGAAATGATGATACCATGCCAACTTTCAACATTTTCAGAGTTCATTTGTAGTGCTCTTCAATTTCAGGGTCATTTAGCTCAAAACAAATGATTAAATGCACGAAAAATAGCAAATGAAGGCAGAAAGGGTTGAAAGTTGATGATGTGGCTTTGAATGGTGCATACTGAACGCACAAAAATTCTGGAGTTGTAATAAGTTTAAAAATGAAGTGCCTTTGTAAAAGATGCGTTTTCGTCCGAAACCCTGATACTTCGAAAGAGATTGTCCAGTTTGTACACAAAGTGCATCCAGTTTTTGCTGTAACTCTCTCTACTTTTTTGCACATGCTATGTGGGTAAAATGATGATACCATGCCAACTTTCAACCTTTTAATAGTTCATTTGTAGTGCTCTTCAATTTCAGGGTCATTTAGCTCAAAACGAATCATTAAATGCATGCAAAATAGCAAATGAAGGCGGAAAGGGTTGAAACTTTATGACGTGGCTTTGAATGGTGCATACTGAACGCATAAAAAGTCTGGAGTTCTAATACGTTTAAAAAAATGAAGTGCCTTTGTAACAGATGAGTTTTCGTCCGAAACCCTGATACTTCGAAAGAGATTGTCCATTTTGTACACGAAGTGCATCCAGTTTTTATCGTAACCCTATCCACTTTTTTGCACATGCTATGTGGGTGAAATGATGATACCATGCCAACTTTCAACCTTTTCAGAGTTCATTTGTAGTGCTCTTCAATTTCAGGGTCATTTAGCTCAAAACAAATCATTAAATACATGAAAAATAGCAAATGAAGGAAGAAAAGGGTTGAAGGTTTATGACGTGGCATTGAATGGTGCATACTGAACGCACAAAAAATCTGGAGTTGTAATAAGTTTAAAAAATGAAGTGCCTTTGTAACCGATGAGTTTTCGTCCAAAACTCAGATACTTCGAAAGAGATTGTCCAGTTTGTACACGAAGTGCATCCTGTTTTTGACGTAACCCACTCAACTTTTTAGCACATGCTATGTGGGTGAAATGATGATACCATGCCAACTTTCAACCTTTTCAGAGTTCATTTGTAGTGCTCTTCAATTTCAGCGTCATTTAGCTCAAAACAAATCATTAAATACATGAAAAATACCAAATGAAGGCAGAAAGGGTTGAAAGTTGATGACGTGGCTTTGAATGATGCATACTGAACGCACAAAAACTCTGGAGTTGTAATAAGTTTAAAAAATGAAGTGCCTTTGTAAGAGATGAGTTTTCGTCCGAAACCCTGATACTTCGAATGAGATTGTCCAGTTTGTACACGAAGTGCATCCAGTTTTTGCCGTAACCCTCTCTACTTTTTTGCACATGCTATGTGGGTGAAATGATGATACCATGCCAACTTTCAACATTTTTAGAGTTCATTTGTAGTGCACTTTAATTTCAGGGTCATTTAGCTCAAAACAAATCATTAAATGTATGAAAAATAGCAAATGAAGGAAGGGTTTAAAGTCGATGATGTGGCTTTGAATGGTGCATACTGAATGCACAAAAAGTCTGGAGTTGTAATAAGTTTAAAAAAATGAAGTGCCTTTGTAACAGATGAGTTTTCGTCCGAACCCCTGATACCTCGAAAGAGATTGTCCAGTTTGTACATGAAGTGCATCCAGGTTTTTCTGTAACCCTCTCAACTTTTTTGCACGTGCTATGTGGGTGAAATGATGATATCGTGCCAACTTTCAACCTTTTGAGAGTTCATTCGTAGTGCTCTTTAATTTCAGGGTCATTTAGCTCAAAACAAATGATTAAATGCACGAAAAATAGCAAATGAAGGAAGAAAGAGTTGAAAGTTGATGATGTGGCTTTGAATGGTGCATACTGAACGCACAAAAATTCTGGAGTTATAATAAGTTTAAAAAATGAAGTGCCTTTGTAATAGATGAGTTTTCGTCCGAAACCCTCATACATCGAAAGAGATTGTCCAGTTTGTACATGAAGTGCATCCAGTTTTTGTTGTAACCCTCTGTACTTTTTTGCACATGATAAGTGGGTGAAATGATGATAACATGCCAACTTTCAACCTTTCCAGAGTTTATTTGTAGTGCTCTTCAATTTCAGGGTCATTTAGCTCAAAACAAATCATTAAATGCATGAAATATAGCAAATGAAGGCGGAAAGGGTTGAAAGTTTATGATGTGGCTTTGAATGGTGCATACTGAGCGCACAAAAAGTTTGGAGTTGTAATAATTTTGAAAAATGAAGTGCCTTTGTAACAGATGAGTTTTCGTCTGAAACCCTCATACTTCGGAAGAACTTGTCCATTTTGTACATGAAGTGCATCCAGTTTTTGCCATAAGCCTCTCTACTTTTTTGCACGTGATATGTGGGTGAAATGATGATACCGTGCCAACTTTCAACATTTTCAGAGTTCATTTGTAGTGCTCTTCAATTTCAGGGTCATTTACCTCAAAAGAAATCATTAAATGCATGAAAAATAGCAAATGAAGGCAGGAAGAGTTGAAAGTTGATGACGTGGCTTTGATCGGTGCATACTGAACGCACAAAAAGTCTGGAGTTGTAATAAGTTTAAAAAAATGAAGTGCCTTTGCAACAGATGAGTTTTCGTCCGAAACCCTGATACTTCGAAAGGGATTGTGCATTTTGTACACGAAGTGCACACAATTTTTGCCGTAACCCTCTCTACTTTTTTGCACATGCTATGTGGGTGAAATGATGACACCATGCCAACTTTCAGCCTTTTCAGAGTTCATTTGTAGTGCTCATCAGTCATCAATTTTAGGGTCATTTAGCTCAAAACATATCATTAAATGCATGAAAAATAGCAAATGAAGGCGGAAAGGGTTGAAAGTTGATGACTTGGCTTTTAATGGTGCATACTGAACGCACAAAAAGTTTGGAGTTGTAATAAGTTTAAAAAAATGAAGTGCATTTGTAACAGATGAGTTTTCGTCCGAAACACTGATACGTCGAAAGAGATTATCCATTTTGTACACGGAGTGCATCCAGTTTTTGCCGTAACCCTCTCTACTTTTTTGCACATGCTATGTGGGTGAAATGATGATACCATGCCAACTTTCAACATTTTCAGAGTTCATTTGTAGTGCTCTTCAGTTTCAGGGTCATTTAGCTCAAAACAAATCATTAAATGCATGCAAAATAGCAAATGAAGGCAGAAAGGGTTGAAAGTTGATGATGTGGCTTTGAATGGTGCATACTGAACGCACAAAAAGTCTGGAGTTGTAATAAGTGTAAAAAATGAAGTGCCTTTGTAACAGATGCGTTTTCGTCCGAAACCCTGATACTTCGAAAGAGATTTTCCAGTTTGTACACGAAGTGCATCCAGTTTTTGCCGTAACCCTCTCTACTTTTTTGCACATGCTATGTGGGTAAAATGATGATACCATGCCAACTTTCAACCTTTTCAGAGGTCATTTGTAGTGCTCTTCAATTTCAGGGTCATTTAGCTCAAAACGAATCATCAAATGCATGAAAAATAGCAAATGAAGGCGGAAAGGGTTTAAACTTTATGACGTGGCTTTGAATGGTGCATACTGAACTCACAAAAAGTCTGGAGTTCTAATAAGTTCTAAAAAATGAAGTGCCTTTGTAACAGATGAGTTTTCGTCCGAAACCCTGATACTTCGAAAGAGATTGTCCATTTTTTACACGAAGTGCATCCAGTTTTTGCCGTAACCCTTTCTACTTTTTTGCACATGCTATGTGGGTGAAATGATGATACCATGCCAACTTTCAACATTTTCAGAGTTCATTTGTTGTGCTCTTCAATTTCAGGGTCATTTACCTCAAAACAAATCATTAAATGCATGAAAAATAGCAAATGAAGGCAGAAAGGGTTGAAGGTTAATGACGTTGCTTTGAATGGTGCATACTGAACGCACAAAAAGTCTGGAGTTGTCATAAGTTTAAAAGAATGAGGTGCCTTTGTAACAGATGAGTTTTCGTCCGAAACCCTGATACTTCGAAAGAGATTCTCCATTTTGTACACGAAGTGCATCCAGTTTTTGCCGTAACCCTCTCTACTTTTTTCACATGCTATGTGGGTGAAATGATGACACCATGCCAAGTTTGAACCTTTTAAGAGTTCATTTGTAGTGCTCTTCAGTTTCAGGGTCATTTAGCTCAAAACAAATCATTAAATGCATGAAAAATAACAAATGAAGGTGGAAAGGGTTGAAAGTTGAGGACGTGGCTTTGAATGGTGCATACTGAACGCACAAAAAGTCTAGAGTTGTCATAAGTTTAAAAGAATGAGGTGCCTTTGTAACAGATGAGTTTTCGTGTGAAACCCTGATACTTTGAAAGAGATTGTCCATTTTGTACACGAAGTGCATCCAGTTTTTGCCGTAACCCTATCTACTTTTTTTGCACATGCTATGTGGGTGAAATGATGATACCGTTCAAACTTTCAACCTTTTGAGAGTTCATTTGTAGTGCTCTTCAATTTCAGGGTCATTTAGCTCAAAACAAATCATTAAATACATGAAAAATAGCAAATGAAGGAAGGAAAGGGTTGAAGGTTTATGAAATGGCTTTGAATGGTGCATAATGAACGCACAAAAAATCTGGTGTTGTAATAAGTTTAAAAAAATGAAGTGCCTTTGTAACAGATGAGTTTTCGTCCGAAACCCTCATACTTCGAAAGAGATTGTGCAGTTTATACACGAAGAGCATCTAGTTTTTAGCGTAACCCTCTCTACTTTTTTGCACATGCTACGTGGGTGAAATGATGATACCATGCCAACTTTCAACCTTTTCAGAGTTCATTTGTAGTGCTCTTCAATTTCAGCGTCATTTAGCTCAAACCAAATCTTTAAATGCATGAAAAATAGCAAATGAAGGCAGAAAGGGTTGAAAGTTGATGATGTAGCTTTGAATGGTGCATACTGAATGCACAAAAAGTCTGGAGTTCTAATAAGTTTAAAAAAATGAAGTGCCTTTGTAACAGATGAGTTTTCGTCCGAAACCCTCATACATCGAAAGAGATTGTCCAGTTTGTACACGAAGTGCATCCAGTTTTTGTCGTAACCCTCTCTACTTTCTTGCACATGCTATGTGGGTGAAATGATGATACCATGACAACTTTCAACCTTTTCAGAGTTCATTTGTAGTGCACTTTAATTTCAGGGTCATTTAGCTCAAAACAAATCATTAAATGCATGAAAAATAGCAAATGAAGGCAGAAAGGGTTTGAAGTCGATGATGTGGCTTTGAATGGTGCATACTGAATGCACAAAAAGTCTGGAGTTGTAATAAGTTTAAAAAAATGAAATGCCTTTGTAACAGATGAGTTTTCGTCCGAACCCATGATACTTCGAAAGAGATTGTCCAGTTTGTACATGAAGTGCATCCAGGTTTTTCTGTAACCCTCTCAACTTTTTTGCACGTGCTATGTGGGTGAAATGATGATATCGTGCCAACTTTCAACCTTTTGAGAGTTCATTTGTAGTGCTCTTCAATTTCAGGGTTATTTAGCTCAAAACAAATCATTAAATGCATGAAAAATAGCAAATGAAGGCAGAATGGGTTGAAAGTTGATGTGTGGCTTTGAATGGTGCATACTGAACGCACAAAATTATAGACCAGTGTAGGTGAGATGGAGCAGAGAAAAAGAGTGACACGTGCACTAGTGGGGGTTGTCGTGGCAAGTCCAGCTTTGAATGGTGCATACTGTACGCACAAAAAGTCTGGAGTTGTATTAAGTTTAAAAAAATGAAATGCCTTTGTAAAGGAGAGGAGCAATGCTCACCTGCACGTTGCTTAGCTTCAGGCCTTGAGAAAGGACACATAGCTCTGTGCAGTATACACCATTTCCTCAAGGCCCGAAGTTAAGCAACGTGCAGGAGAGCATTGCGCCTCTCCTTCATCGTCGTTCCTCATCTCTGCACTCAGAGCTTATCAACCGCTGCGAGTCCCTCTTGCTTGGCAAGGTGGGACTAAAAACCACTGCTAAAAGAATTAACTAAAAAACTCTAGTACCGGTTCATGCCACAAACCTGTACTAAAGGTGCTGGTGGGGCCCCAGCCTGACAACAGTCTGCCACCACTTCTTTAGTACCGGTTTGTGGCATGAACCAGTACTAAAGGTTCGCCACAAACTGGTACTAATGATCGCCGCCTGCGTAGCCGTTGGAACCGACACTAATGGTCACATTAGTGTCGGTTCAGTTACAAACCGGGGCTAATGTGCTTCACATTAGCCCCTTTTTCTACTAGTGTAGTACAAAGGTACTCAATAAGACTTGCATCAGAACTAACTACTTATGCATCAGGTATCAAAGAAGGGGATTATGGAGTTTGACTGTGATAAGCTAGTTTTGACTCTTGGCTAACTTGTATTACAACTATCAATAATTTCTTTGAGGTGAGAGATCACACACGATTCCATCTATTCACCACAAAAATGCACTACTATGGATCCTCTCATGTCTTCCTACGAGAAGGCTATCCATAGCAGTCGCACTTATCTTGTGCATTTTAGAGTTTCCATTTCAAGTTGTCTATGAACCATATATATAAGTCTTCAAGCAGTCCATATTCGAGGGCGCAGCTATTCGAGTAGATTGTTAACCCTGTAGGGGTGTAGTACTTCACACATGTGTCCACCACTTAGAGCCCGTACGCAAAATGTACTCGGCAGACTTCAAGCGATAGCCGACGTGGGTGTAGACCATGATCGTTAACCACACAAGACTCCAATCTAGATTTATCGCCTATCTGAGGTTGGATTTGCAAAGGAAATCCAGCCGAAGTTTCTATTATAGGCGCAAACAATGTGTGCGGGGTTCTCAAGCCCACCATCCGCGTGCCGCTTGGTATACGATTCCACATTGCTTACCCCAACAAAGCCCACCCCGCGGGCGGCGCTAAGTACGGCCCCAGCACATCCTACAAACTAGTTGCAACTCCTGGACAAAGATCAAGTGAGTTAATAGGCCGAGCAAATCAAGGTCGCCGAGTTCCCAATGTTTGGTAGTAGCAAATCTTGGATAAGATACATAGAACTCAGTTCTTAAGGAAGATCTCAATGAGGCAACACACCATCTACTCCTACTCGGCCTCTCATCGCTACCTTTACCAAATCGGGTTCACACACTTAACTCTCCACATCAGAACGTGAACACACCGTTCCAATTCATTCCCAGATGAATCAGACCTAACACAACTCTAAGCAATAGGAAGCATTGCATGAGTAAAGTCAAAACATGGCTCAAGCAACTCCTAATCATGCTAGGAAGGTTTAGCTATTTACTGTGACAATGACTAGTCATGCAAAGGAATGAGTTTAACTACTGAAACATGTAACTGCTAAAACATTGTTGTCCTAATGCAATAAAAGAGAGCGGGAGCGAGAGAGTGGGCTTGTATCTGAATGCTCAAGGAGGGTTGCTTATCTGGCACTTCTCAAGATAGTACTACTCTTCATCAGTGTCAACAATCACTACGTCGGCATCGTATTCTACCAACAAGGAACAAAACCGATAAACAAGAAATGACACAATCAATGCAATGCAACACACATGATGTATGATCATGACATGTCAAGAATGCTATGAAGGATGCTAATGTATCTAGCAACAATTTAAATGAAGCTCATTTGAATCAAACTTAAGCATTTTTAATTCCTTTATTTGAATTGGACCTCATCAGCGGGTCTAAGTTGTTTAACCATGCATAAAAATTGTTCTACTGGATAGATAGGATTGCTGATAATCTTTCATATATAAATTATTTCCATCTGATGTGCATATTATTTTATATGGTTTTTCAAAGTTTTGAGTATTTTCTGTGATTCCAAAAATCATTCCTTAAATTCAAAATTACAGCAAATACATTCTTTACTCACTATGCGGCTTTCCGCAGTCACTGGCTGGTGGGGTCAGTCAAACCTGATTGTGCACTAGTCAAAGCTGACACGTAGGGCCACTGGCAATTAGATTAACCCTAACCAAATAATTTAAGAGGGTTAATGCACTAAATGGGTCCCACTGTCAGTGGGTGGGAGTTAAACTAATAGCGCAATTAGTGCTAACCAATCCGACCACGTCAGTAGCTAACCTCTGGCGTCAACATGAAGCGGCGGAGTTGCCCGTCCGGTCGATTCCGGAAACCATTAATCGCGACGAGGCGCTTCGGATGTTGGTAAAGGGGTGGCTGAAGGTGGTTGCTAGCGGCGGTGACGACAAGCTCAAGCGGCGGCCGAGCTCCGGTCACACGAGTGCAACAATTAATACGGCTTGCGAGCGAGCGCACTGGGCAGCTAGGCAATAGTTACTGGGCACGAGGAGCGCGCCCATGTCTCGAGATGGAGCAGGAGAGCCCGACAATGGCGTGCTCGTCGGCCATGGCGGCGACGAGCTTCTGCCATGGTGGGAACTGGAGCTAGCGGACGAGTGAGACGAGGCCACGAGGGGGAGAGGGAAGAAGGGTGCAGGAGCTCACAACGCATCTTAAAGCAGGTCAGAGAGCTCGGGTGTGTCCTCGATGGGGTGAATCAACGGTGTCTAGCTTGGGCATCCGAGGTTGAAGATGTTGGCGGGTATGGAGATGTTGTGCCCCCGGGCTTCCGATCTTCGGCGTCAAGACGAGGGCGAGCTTGGCGGAGCGACTAGACACAGCGGAGAGGCCTGGCGGCGCGGTGGCTACGGGTGCGACGACGGGCCACTCCAATGGCTCTCGGTGATGCTCAAAATCGTAAGGGGAAGAAGGCTAGAGCGATCAGAGAGTGAGGGAGAAGTGAGAGGGGACCTTGTTGGCTTTTGATCTTGCTAGATCAAATCACCTAGAAACTATGCACGCGAGGTGCAAAGCTAGCTAGATGAGCTTGATTGATTCTCAAGCAACACACACGTAAACGTTGAACTTGACCTAGCCGGCGGCCTTGGCGGAACGTCTCGACGTAACTTTAGCAAACGGAAAAACTGATCGGGACGAGACTGATTTGGTGATAGCTACAGGGGCGTGTCGCTCCTGTCTTTCTTTGTATTGCTTTTCTCTTCGTGTTTCAGATTACAGGAGTTGGGTGCACTTATATACACGTACGAGCCCAAGGGATCAATCCTACTCGGTATGCTATTCATAGCCTAGTGTCTAACGGACTCGATGTAGTATTCCTAATCCTACTTGATTTAGAATACTAATCATACTAGGACTCATGCACGTGCCGTGCAAGTTTGATCGTGCTTAACTCTAACATTCACCCCCTTAAGCACGACATCCTCGGTGTGACCTGGATCCCAAATGCGATGACTACTACTCATAGGAAATACCCTTGGCATTGCTTTTGCCGTTCTTCGTAGCATTTCAGGGACCGTCTTGCTGCCTTCGGCTTGTCCGTAGCTTGACGCCAGCTCTCCTCCTTGGTCGCGTCTTCAACCTTCACCTGTTCGTCGGTGCTTGGTAGACCATCTTTCGGATTCTTGAGGGAACATCCTTTGGATCCGAGCGAGACCAAACTTTGGTCTAACTTTGAGTCCCAAGCTCTTGGCGCTTGCTTCAGCCCGTAAACTGCCTTTTTGAGCTTGTGATGTAGACCGAAGCTCAAGGTGAGACCCGATCCGTTGTTGGGGCCCGATCTTTCACGACACTCCACCACCAGCAGTAGCAACCTCTCGCCCGTGCACGCGATGTACACGAAGTAGAGGGTTTGAACCTTGCGACCCAGCACGAGAAAACCAATCTCGACGAAGGTACTCACGCGCAAAACAATTTCCACGAAGAGAAATCGCAAAACAGAGGTTTTCTGAAGATCCCTCCAAAACTTGATACGGGTGTGTCTACCCTGAAAAACACATTGTGTCTATTTCATATAAAAAATAACCTGCTTTTACATGGACCGGACCTAGCTATTTATAGAAATAACTTGGAAGAGGCACGCACATGTACCTCCTAAAGGCTGGACTCTTTCTAGATTTAAACTAACTTGCCTTTTACATCTCGGCAAGCATGCAAAGACCTACTAAAATAAAGTTTGACTATTTTATTTGATTGCTCCTTGATCTATTTTTTCCAACATGGCGGCCCCCACCCAGACTCATTTAAACTCATGATCTTCCACGTGATAAACTTCCATCTGCGTGTAACTTTTGGTCGTTCAGGTGGCTGTAACCGTCCAAAGAAATAACTAACGTGATTTATTCCCTTTGAGAAGGAATTAAACTCTTGCACATCCACGTAGTACACAACTTGATGGCTTCTAATTGACTTTTGGCTGGACCCACACCCATGCATGTGTGCTCCTTCACGTCCTGATTTAGGGGAATATAGAAACATAACTCCATACTTGCTCATTATTTGTACAACTGTGTCACGCTTAGATGTGATGCCTACAAAACCATCTTCATGTTGAAAAACATCTGTAGCATATTCAGTACTAGATGAATACGTTGTTGTATCAACAGTGATCATCACACTTAAATTACACGCGGCCATATCATCCTCTCCTCCTTGAAACGAAACCGTCCTCGGTTTCGAGTTGATCTCAACAATATTTTTATTTGCAGACTGAACGACGACGATAGTAACAATTGCAGCAGCTTCAGCCTTCTTCCTTTCTTCTTCTTCTTGCTTTTTTATCTTCTCAAGATGTTCTTTCCTCCATGTAATGAAACGCTCCTCATCCATGGGCACAAGATTGCACTTTTTACCCTTCTTGACAGTATATGTGTGTGTGTGATAATCATACACTACATCATGCTCTTTGTACCATGGCTCACCCAACAACAAGTGGCACGAAACCATCGGCGCTGGAATCACATCGCACAAAACCTCGCAAAAGAATTTTCCCAACAAAAACGGTACCTTAGTTTGGTGCGTGACAGTGAGCTCTTCATGACCCCAACGGAAAAAGTATGGTTTTGGATGTGCTGTTATTGGTATCTCCAGCTTCTTCACCATCTCGATGCTTGCTGCGTTGATCAAATTCATGTGATCGATCGTCATAGCACATGATCTCTCTCTCACTACCACACGGGTGTGAAAAAGGCCAGTCCAACGACCTTCCTCCTCCAACTGAAATCCATAGCTTAACTTACTGAATAACGATGCACTCGCCATCTTCTCCGTAGTGCCGTGAACAACCTGACGTTCTGATACCACCTGATGTAGACCGAAGCTCAAGGTGAGACCCGATCCGTTGTTGGGGCCCGATCTTTCACGACACTCCACCACCAGCAGTAGCAACCTCTCGCCCGTGCACGCGATGTACACGAAGTAGAGGGTTTGAACCTTGCGACCCAGCACGAGAAAACCAATCTCGACGAAGGTACTCACGCGCAAAACAATTTTCACGAAGAGAAATCGCAAAACAGAGGTTTTCTGAAGATCCCTCCAAAACTTGATACGGGTGTGTCTACCCTGAAAAACACATTGTGTCTATTTCATATAAAAAATAACCTGCTTTTACATGGACCGGACCTAGCTATTTATAGAAATAACTTGGAAGAGGCACGCACATGTACCTCCTAAAGGCTGGACTCTTTCTAGATTTAAACTAACTTGCCTTTTACATCTCGGCAAGCATGCAAAGACCTACTAAAATAAAGTTTGACTATTTTATTTGATTGCTCCTTGATCTATTTTTTCCAACATGGCGGCCCCCACCCAGACTCATTTAAACTCATGATCTTCCACGTGATAAACTTCCATCTGCGTGTAACTTTTGGTCGTTCAGGTGGCTGTAACCGTCCAAAGAAATAACTAACGTGATTTATTCCCTTTGAGAAGGAATTAAACTCTTGCACATCCACGTAGTACACAACTTGATGGCTTCTAATTGACTTTTGGCTGGACCCACACCCATGCATGTGTGCTCCTTCACGTCCTGATTTAGGGGAATATAGAAACATAACTCCATACTTGCTCATTATTTGTACAACTGTGTCACGCTTAGATGTGATGCCTACAAATCCATCTTCATCTTGAAAAACATCTGTAGCATATTCAGTACTAGATGAATACGTTGTTGTATCAACAGTGATCATCGCACTTAAATTACACGCGGCCATATCAGCTTGTAAACTTTCTCTTCTGCGCCTTTCTTCTCGTAGCCGAAGGGTTGTTCCACATACACTTCTTCTTTGAGGTCGACGTTGAGGAAAGCGGATTTGACATCTTTATGATGAACCTTCCAATCCTCTTGTGCTGCCAAAGCTAGGAGCACTCTCACCGTCTCGATTCGAGCAACCGGTGCAGACACCTCCTCATAGTCAACTCCTTGACGTTGTACGTAGCCCTTTGCGAGAGTCTTGCCTTGTGCTTCACAATGGCACCCTTCGTGTCCTTCTTCAACTTGTAAACCCACTTCAAACCTATGGCCTTTTGGTTCGGAGGTCGGGTTACCAGAGTCCACGTGCCATTGCTCTCAATCGCCTTCATCTCCTCATCCATGGCGTGCATCCAACTTGAACTTTTGCTCGCCTCTACGAAGTTCGCCGGCTCCTCAACTCCGAGTAAACACAAATCGGAGTACTCGAGCGTAACTGGCTTTGCGTACTTGTAGACTTTCTTGAGGGTCTTGTAGCGACGAGGCCCGGAAGAATCCGTCGTGGCTTGCGAAGGAGGCGACACAAATTGTGTCGGCGTCGATGCACTTGAGGAAGACGGTTGAGTCTCGGGCGTGGTAGATGTCGGGTCGTTGGCATCCTCGTCGTCGGCGTAGTCGTCGTGATCGTGACCATCATCTTGATTGTCATCATCACTATGCGCCTCATTGTCGAGATCTCCGCCCGTGTCGTGCGTGTCGTTGTCGCTATCACCTTGCGACCCATGCACGTCGTCGTCGGTGTCGGCACCATGATGATCACTTCCATTGTGGTCACCTTGGTTGGGTGTCTTGCCAACCACCTGGACCTCCTCCCTTGCATCATCATCAGTTGGAAATTCAACTGTGAATATGTTACCGTTTGGTGCATCGTCGGCTGCTGCGCTCCAATTCCACGCTTGGTTTTCTTCAAACACAACGTCGCGTGAAATCCGTAGACGCTTGGTTCGTGGATCGTAGAAGCGGTATGCCTTGGTGCCGGAACTCCTCTCGTATCCGATGAACACCATCTTGGTGCTACGATCGGCAAGCTTTGAGAGATGCGGCTCCGCCGTCTTCACATGCGCCACGCACCCGAACGTCCGTAGATGAGACACATTCGGCTTACGTCCGTAAATTGCTTCATACGGAGTCTTGCCGATCACCGCCTTCGTTGGAGCCCGATTGAGAAGATAGACCGCCGTCGAGACAACTTCTCCCCAAAAAGTCCCCGGCAAGTTCTTGCTCTTGAGTAAACTTCTCGCCATGTCAACGACGGTTCGATTGCGCCTTTCAACAACACCGTTCTGCTGTGGCGTATAAGGTGCCGTGAGGAACCTTTTTATGCCAATCTTCTCGCAGTAGTCATTGAACTCGTTTGACGTAAACTCTCCGCCGCGATCTGTCCATAGAGCGCGAACCTTCAGCTTGTGTTCCATCTCCGTTGCAGCCTTCAGCTTTTTGAACGCTTCAAATGCCTCATCTTTAGATCGTAGGAGAACGACCCACATGTATCTCGAGTAGTCATCCACCACAAGGAAGAAGTACTTCTTTCCTCCGTGAGTTGCTAGGGTGATAGGGCCACATAGATCACCATGGAGCAGCTCGAGTGCATCACTTGCACGATAGGTAGACTGAGCAGGGAACGGCCTGCGGTGCTGTTTTCCAACCAAGCACCCATCACATACTCGATCAACATGGTCGATAAACAACATCCCAGATACCATCTCCATTTTCGACATCTTCTTCAAGGCGTAGAAGTTAACGTGTCCAAATCTAGCATGCCATAACCACGAATCATCATCTCTCGTGGCGAGCCAACACTCCGGTTGAGATTGATCAAGGTTGAGGATATAGAGCCTGTTCCGCGTGCGATTCACACGCGCTAGCATGTTTCGGAGGTTGTCGAAGATCGTCATCACTCCGTCCTCAATATCCACCTTGCATCCATTCTCATCAAGTTTCCCGACAGAGATGATGTTGTTGCGAAGCCGTGGGATGTAGTACACTCCGGTGAGTATGCGATGTTCTCCTGTGAGACCCTCGAAGAGGACAGAACCTTGCCCGCAAATCTCCACATTTGAACCATCACCGAACTTGACCGAGCCTTGAACATTATATTCTAGCTCGAGGAACTTCTCCTTGCACCCCGTCATGTGGTTACTAGCACCCGTGTCTAGATACCACGACACGTTCTGGCTTCCGGATAACTTTGGTGTTACTTTTTCTCATGAAGTAGCATCTTCCGGTTTGGTTTTGCAACCATCGTTTGGACGAGATCACAAACTTCGGCCATCAGAAGACCTGGACGTTCGTCTTCCTGCTTCGCCAAATTTGCCTTGATCTCCCGCTTGTTAGGATCCGGACAATCCTTTGCAAAGTGACCCATCTCGTTGCAGTTATAGCACTTGACCTCGGACATATCCAAGTTCCGTGGCTTCCGCTCTTTAGATCGGTCCGCCTTACCACGACCTTGTGGCTTGCCTTTTCCTTTGCCTTCTTCGGTTTGTCCGCCGCGCTTCGCGTTGCTTGAGCCTTCGCCAACGTTGCGCCTTCCTTTGCTACTTGAGGACTCCCAATCTGCGCGCGAGTACATGAGTTGGTCATCACCTCCTCCTTTGCCTTTCCGACAACCACGAGCATTCTCTTCCCACGTCTGCAAGCGTCTGATCACCTCCGTTATGGTCATGTCGTCAATGTCATAAAGCTGCTCGAGCGTGCCGATGATGTACGTGAATTTATCAGTCACCGAACTGAAAAACTTCTCCACAATCTCGGTCTCCTCGAACTTTGCACCAAGCGCGCGGATCTCTCCCACCAATGTAGTCAGATGCATGGCATAGTCGTTCACCGATTCAGTTTCCTCCATCTGCAACTTGTGAACTTGGCGCTTCAGCACTTGTGCCCGAGCCTTGGTGACGCGATCTTCTCCAATCCTCATCTCTTTGAGTGCGTTCCACGCCTCTCTTGCTGTCTCGAACTCCGCCAATGTCATCAGCACGGAATCTGGCACAGACTGGGCTATGGCGGCCATGGCACCTTCGTCACACTCCTTGTCGACGTCGTCGTCCGTGATGGCCTCCCACACTCGAAGGGTTCGGAGAATGATCTTCATCTTCACCGCCCACACGCCGTAGTTGGCGTCGGTGAGCATTGGGTACTGGATGGGGATGTTGCGATGCGCCTGTACGTTGGCGCCGCCTGTTCCGCCACCACTAGTCGCTGACTTGCCGCCCTTCTTCACATTGTCGCCTTTCTTGTTCGCCTTGGAACCGCCGTTGCCGGACTTGACCGACTCAGCGTCGCTGTGCGTCATCGTAGATCGTCGAGG
This sequence comes from Triticum aestivum, assembly GCF_018294505.1. Lineage (NCBI taxonomy): Eukaryota > Viridiplantae > Streptophyta > Magnoliopsida > Poales > Poaceae > Triticum > Triticum aestivum. The sequence goes on along the minus strand of NC_057795.1, from coordinate 667,170,596 downwards.
CTCTAGATACCAATTGTTGGCTTTTGATCTTGCTAGATCAAATCACCTAGAAACTATGCACGCGAGGTGCAAAGCTAGCTAGATGAGCTTGATTGATTCTCAAGCAACACACACGTAAACGTTGAACTTGACCTAGCCGGCGGCCTTGGCGGAACGTCTCGACGTAACTTTAGCAAACGGAAAAACTGATCGGGACGAGACTGATTTGGTGATAGCTACAGGGGCGTGTCGCTCCTGTCTTTCTTTGTATTGCTTTTCTCTTCGTGTTTCAGATTACAGGAGTTGGGTGCACTTATATACACGTACGAGCCCAAGGGATCAATCCTACTCGGTATGCTATTCATAGCCTAGTGTCTAACGGACTCGATGTAGTATTCCTAATCCTACTTGATTTAGAATACTAATCATACTAGGACTCATGCACGTGCCGTGCAAGTTTGATCGTGCTTAACTCTAACAGACCTCGGGCGTCACCAGGCACGTATCTAGGTGTGGGAGGGGCAAGCAGGAGCTGGCGTGGGACGTGGCCATGGGTGTGTCTGCTGCGGCCTGCGGGCATGCAGGTGCTTCACCTCCTGGCGGGAGGAAGAACACACTGCTCCCCCTAGCGGGCTAGGCCGACTTGCTAGGCCGCCAGGTAAGCTCCAGGTAAGTTTCTCCCTCTCTGTCTTTTTTTCCATTTTCTTTTTGTTTTCCATTTTCTTCTGTCAGTTCTGAGTTTGTAAAAATACTAAACGACTTTTGTTGCTTCTGTAAATATATTCTAACGCAATATGGACTAATCAAAAGCCTCACATTGATTTTCAGAACTAATGGAGTTATAAAAAATATATATATATATAGGAATTTATAACCCCAATTCAAATACATTACGTGTAAATTAAGAGTCCATAAATGCCATGGGAAAATGTGCATCAATCATTGGTTAAGGTTTTAACCTTTTTCCATAAATCATGAACATTTTTAAGGGCATTTTGGGTTCACTTTGGAAAATATTTAAGTTGAACGTATTTGAATTATTTCGTGCTAGGGTTTGAGCATCTCCATTTCCTATTTCAATTAAATTTATACATGGCCCAAACATGCAAGTGCTAGCCTATAGGCATTACCAGACTAGGAATGTGATAAATCACCCTCACTAAACAAGAATATCGTCCCCAGATTCAAGGCCTAAGGTAAGAGGAAAGGGGGGACACGGATCTGACAGAGTCTTCTCTCTCGAAATTGCACTTCTTAAAGATGTTGATCCGTTGCATTATATTGGTTTTGACATATGTGCTTTCGAGATCTTCACCCAAACACGATGACGGAAGAATGGGAAAACTCTACAAGAATTGATCTTCATGTTAATCAAGCAACTCGGGATCAACTCGTGGAATGATACATAAGAACACCTCTTAAGCTGAGACACAAAACAAACATTAGGAACGATGGGAAGGAAGTAGATAACGAAGGTTCAATTTGGTAGGCAACAATTCCACGCTTGAGAAGATGGTGCATGGGTTTCAAAGTAGTGAGGAGTTAATTGCCCTTAATACCACAAGAGGGCACCTTAGAGGAGGTGACTCGTTGAATTATTTCCTAAGTTAGGCAAAAAGAATTACTTTTGGTACATGGATCATTGAAACTCTTTATACCGGACTAAGGCAAACTGACAAATTATCGTTGAAGGAGTTTGAAAGAAATGGCATACTCTTATTGAAATGGAAACTAGGGTTATGGAACGATCAACAAATGGAAGGCGCATTCCAATTGATACCGAAGATATAACCTAGTGTGTGAGCGTCTTCTCAGGAATTTGAGCGTTCGATGTTCACATGGCTTATCAAAATCTATTCGAAGACTTTGATAGAACTTCATACTACCATGATGAATAAAGATGGGTGCCCTACCCTCCCTCCCCCGGCACGCCACCCCTTGTGGGGCCCACAGAAGGCCTCCGGTGCCCCTCTTATGCTATATGAAGCCATTTTCCCAGGAAGAAAAATTGAACAAGACTTTCGGGACAGAGCACCACCGTCTCGAGGCGGAACCTGGGCAGGAGCAGTTTTGCTCTCTGGCGGAGCGATTCTGCCGAGGATACTTCCCTTTGAGAGGGGGAAATTAAAGTCTTCATCATCACCAACGTTCCTCTCATCGTGGGAGAACTCACCTCCATCAACATCTTCATCAGCATCATCTCATCTCAAACCCTAGTTCATCTCTTGTATTCCATCTTTGTCCCAAAACCTCATATTGGTACATGTGGGTTGCTAGTAGTGTCGATTACATCTAGTTGGTTTATTTGGTGGAAGATCATATGTCCAGATCCTTAATCACATATTATTATCCTCTAATGATTTGTGAGTAGTTTCGTTTGTTCTTGAGGAGATGGGAGAAATCTTGTTATAAATAATCATGTGAAGTGGGTATTCGTTCAATATTTTGATGATGTGTATGTTGTTCTTCCTCTAGTGGTGTCGTGTGAACATCGACTACATGAAACTTCACCATGTTTGGGCCTAGGGGAAGACATTGGGGAGTACAAAGTAGATGATGGGTTGCGAGAGTGATAGAAGTTTAAACCCTAGTTTATGCACTATTTCGTAAAGGAGTTGATTTGGATCCATATTTTTCATGCTATAGTGAGATTTATCTTAAATTCTTGTTTAGTAGTTGTGGATGCTTGCGAGAGGGGGTAATCATAAGTGGGTTTTTTGTTCAAGTAAGAACAACACCCTAGCACCGGCCACCCACATATCAAATTATCAAAGTAGTGAACACGAATCAACTAAACATGATGAATGTGACTAGGCGAGAATTCCCATGTGTCCTCGAGAATGTTTTGCTCACTATAAGAAGTAGTTTTGGCTTGTCGTTTTCTATAAAAAGGATTGGGCCACCTTGATGCACCTTTGTTACTATTGTTATTTTCTACTTTTTACAAATTACATTGTTATCAAATTATCTGTTACTACTACTTACAACACTTACAGAGAATACCTTGTTGAAAACTGCATGTCAATTCCTTCTGCTCCTCGTTTGTTCGACACTCTTATTTATCGAAAGGACTACAATCGATCCCCTATTCTTGTGGGTCATCAATAGAAAGACATATAACATGAAACACTATGGCTATCACTAAGTATAGTGCATAAGTAAAAGGATCGGGTAATAGATAACCGAGACACGCGGAGATGACGATGTATCCTGAAGTTCATACCCTTGCGGATGCTAATCTCCGTTTGGAGCGATGTGGAGGCATAATGCTCCCCAAAATGCCACTAGGGCCACCGTAATCTCCTCACACTTTTGCACAATGCAAGATGTTGTGATTCCACTAAAGGACCCTTGAGGATAGTCACCAAACCCATACAATTTGAAACCTTTGGGGGCGGTCACCAAACTCTTACAATTGGAAACCCTTGGGGGCAATCACTGAACCCGTACAAATTGCTCGGGGCAATCTCCACAACCTAATTGGAGACCCAGAAGCTTGCCTGGAGCTTTACGCCAAATGATTAAGCTCCGCGACACCACCAACCATCTAGGGCGAGGCATAAGATGTAGGGTGCCCAAAGACCCAAGAGTAATACGCTTGTCAAACTTTCACGTATCATGTATCACCATGGAGAACTCAAGCCTAAGCAACTAAAGCAATGGCAAGAACACACGAAGTGGTCGAGTCCCTCACTCTCAAATCCCACCAAGGCAATGAAAGCATGGAGGAATATGAGAGGAAGAACAAGAAGAATACAAAAGAACTTCAAGGTCTAGATCCAAAGGATTCCCCTCACTTAGAGGAGAGATGGATTGGTGGATATATAGATCTAGATCTCCTCTCTCTTTTCCCTCGAAACGATGCAAGAATCATGAAAGGAATAGAGATAAAGCAAGCTCCAAGAGGTCATTAATGGTGGGGGGACTTGATCAAGAACTGTGGGGGGCAACAGGAAGAAGAGCCCCTTAAATAGGCCCCCACGAACCTAATTGTTATGTACTGCATGTGGTCAACCGGTACTACTGCTTAAAGGAGCGTTACTACTTCTAAATATTGAGGAGGCAACAGAAGGCTAAATACAAGCGGAACTAGCCGCATTACAATGCGGTACTACCTTTTAAATAAGCGGTACTACCTCTTAAATAAGCGATACTATCTCTAATTATGCACAAGCGGTACTACATCTTAAGGAAGCGGTACTACCTCTAGAAAGATAGCAACACAGCCAAAACATCCAGAACTTCTACAAACGAACTCCAATTTTCATAAACTCAAGCTTGATAGAAAGCTAATTACAAGAGCTGTCAAAATATGATTGGAAATATTTAGAACAAGAAATAGTAATATTCCAACAATGTAGAAGTATGAAACCTCCATAAGAGAAGAACCGGCAAAAACTCCAACATAAAAAACATAATAGAAGACGCATACAAACTCCGTTTTTGATGAGCTTGAGTTTGACAAGAAGACAAACACGAACTCTAAAACCTCTCAAATAGAAAAAACAAATAAGAATAAATGAAGATGATCCCAAGCATACAATCATTTGAGCTCTTTATGAACGATACGATCAAGCTACTCACTTGAGAGCCCCCTTTAATAGTACGACAATCAATCCTATGACTTGGTGTCCCAACTAGCACCATGAGTCCGGTAAAATAGAAAACCTATCAAGGTCAAACCTTTTCCTTGCGCATAGTCCACTTGAGCTAGATGATGACGATCTTGACCTTCTCAAGCTGGACCACCTTTCTTGATTGCGCTGACTCGATGAAGACTAGTGAATTGCTCCCCCATACTCCATTATGGAAGAAACAGTCTTAGGCACATCTTCATAAAATCATTATCACCAAATGGTTGGCAAGCTTCAAGCATATGATCTCTTTGTGATGCTCCTCTTGAACTTGCACATCCCAAGCTTGATGACAGTCACCAGTTGATGCAAACCCATGAAATGATACCTAACCCCACATAGAAATCTCACATATATCATGGGTTAGTACACAAAGCGTAATGGAAAATGCTTACCATACTATCGGATCACTTGATCCCAAGTACATCTTCTACCTTGTGTCATAATTTCTCCCTTCATTAAGATGATGTCTTGAAGGTAAATATGAATATTCACACAATCTTCTTCTTCAAGACATGATTGCAATAGGCTCAAACTCTCATAAGACCAATCTTTGGATAACTCCGTGAATAACACCTTGGTCATCACACAATCTCTTTCTTTCAACCTTGAAGCCAACATATGGTCTTCGAGCATTGCCTATGGACAAACCCTTCAAATACAACTCAAGGCAACCATTCATCCATAGGGATTATTATCAATTACCAAAACCAAACATGGGGGCACCATGCTCTTCTAGAATTGAATTCAGCGAGCATATCGCTACTCATCATGGCCGACACCATGCAAAAAGGATATCAGTTGATGATGAATTTGACCAGTTGTAACATCCCAAATTTTCAATTTGGCATGTTATACATAGGTCATCCATGCATACCATATTTATTTGCATTCTCGTTTGCCATCCTCGAAAGTCCTAAGCAACTCAAGGACCCTCGGAGAGAGTTGGGGATTTTTCGATTTTCATATTTGAATTTTACCAAATAATGAAAGACGAGGATATTGGATTTTATTATTTCTCTCTCCGGAAAAATATTTCATTTAAAATAAATGAGGGGAGATAATATGACTTCTCCAAAATAATTGAAATAACGGAGGAAAAATGTTAAAATCATTATTTAGGTTTTATTTGATTTTATTTGGAATTTTAATTGCCCTAGAAAAATTTGCACGCTTTAAAAAGTTGCATTTTAGGGGCCAAGAAAAGTTCATCTAGTTCTAAATATTTTATTTAGACGGAGAAAACTTATTTTGGAATTTTTAGATTTTTATTTATTTTTCTAGGAATTTTTCTTTCGGAGGAATGATTTAAAAAAAACGGACCCGCGCCCGACTCGGCCAAAGGCCCACCCGAGCCAGGCTGGCCCGCGAGCGCCGCCACCTTCCCCCGCGCGCCGCCGTGCGAGGCACGAACGCCGAGGGAGTCCGAGCCGGACTCCACCCAGGCGCCCCCTTCCCCTAGCCGGAGCCCGCCCCCGCCCCCTATATATAACGCCGCCCCGCCTCCGCCACCACCCGCCACCACAACCCGCCGGAGCCCCGGAGCCCCGAGCCGCCGGAGCCCCGAGCCGCCCGGAGCCCCGCGCCGTCGCCGCCGCCCCGCGCCGCCGTCGCCGCCCTCCCGCCGAGTCGCCGCCGCCCCTCGCCGACCCCGCCCCACCCCGGAACCCGCCGGGGCCTCCCGCCCCGCCGGACGCGCCTCGCCGGAGGTACCCGACCCCACCGCAGGTTTTTTTTTGAAAACCCTTCGGTTTTTTTAAAAACCCTAGATCGTTTTTTTATATAGATCGGTTTATTTTTTGTCGGTTTATTTAATTAGCGAACGTCCGTACGTCCGTTCGTTTTAACGAACGCGTTCACTGTTTAGGTTCTGTTAACGAACGCTCGTCCGTTTAGCAGTTCGTCGTTTTTCTTTTAACAGAATTATTCCGCGGTTATTCTGATCGCGATTTTAGATCCAATTTTCAAACCTGTTTAACTTTTCACTCGTTTATCGGAATCAGGCGATTCAAGCGCCTGGAGTTTCATCTCGAAACCCTCTTTCCGAATAATTAACTTAAACCAGTTTTTATCATTGTAAAATTTGACTCTAGTTCAGATTAGTAAACGGACCCTATTTCTTTCGCCATTTGAGTTTCGTTGTTTCGTTTGGTTTGATTCTTTTTGCAAACCGGAGTTCTTAAGTTGAACTCTCCGGTCAACCTCTTTCAGTTGAAGTTTTGTTTGCGCATCTTTGCTTGTTGCTTATGTATGTATTGTTTGCTTGCGATAGAATTCCCGGAGTGCGAAGCGTGTTACTACGAGTCTCTAGGATTCACGGATCGTCAGCAAGGCAAGTAACACTTGATCATATCTTTTCATACCCAGTTTTTATGCACTAGCTCAATCCTCAAACATTGCATGATTAGGATGGCATTAATTTGTGGGTTGGGAAGTAGATGATGAGGTAGGAACCTATTGCCCTGTTAATATCAACCCTTGGGAGTTACTTCTACGTTATGATTATATTGCCATGCTATGCTCGTAGACGTGGTTTGGGTTTGAGAGATATTCACGACAGATGTGAGATTGTTAATTAATGGTTTACTCTAAGGTGGCAACTTAAATACACATCTGGGTGGATTGAGGCACCTGGGGAACCCAGTGTTGTCTGTTTTTTTGGAAATCCCGGGGTATCCGTGCGATCTTCCTATGGACCGCCACCCAGGCTCAAAGGGAACTAAGATTATTCATGCTAGAAACTTCCGTGTGCAGCCACAAGATATTATGGGCTCTAGCATAGTTGAGTAAGTTACGTGAAGCTCTCGAAGAGGTAGGTCAGCAGGTAGTGGGTTTTATAGGTTTGGTATGATCTATCCGGAGTAGAGAGTTAATGTTTCTGAAAGACTGTGTCTCGGTCATCCGTCTCTCAAACACCATGCAGTGCGAGAAACCAACGGAGGCGATCGAGTCTTGTGGGGAAAAGTGCGCAAACCTCTGCAGAGTGTACAATCTAATCATGGTTAGCCGTGTCCCCGGTTATGGACAATTCTGAGTATCTAGTACTTGAGTATTCACATGTATCTCATCACCCTAAATTAATATTGTTGGGTTGTTAATCACTTTAATTGGGATTGAGTTGGGGTTACACCTTCTCAATGATGTTTCAACCACCATGATAGTTAAAGTAAAAATTTATTCCTTTGATATAGGGAAAAATTGGCTTTATGCAAAACTGTAACCATAGAGCTTTCCACCAGCCATATATGCATGTAGTATACCTTATTCTTTCATTACTCTCTATGTGTTACATTGCCAGCATATTCCATGTGCTGACCCGTTCTCGGGATGCAACATATTATGTTGCAGACTTTTCAGACGAGGAGTAAGGATTGTAGGTCGTTGCCGTGCAGCTCAGTTATGCCGTTGGAGTTGATGGACTCACTTTACCTTCCAAGCCTTCCGCTGTTATCGCATTAGATGGCCTTAAGCCATATTATTGTAATAAGTTCTCTTTTGAGACATTCGATGTAATAAGTGTGTGATTTGCTACTGTGTGTGTGTCAGCATTACCGATCCAGGGATGACACAGAAGCACAGAGACTTGACCATCTGAGGTCGGGTCGCTACAAGATGGTATCAGAGCACACGTTGAGTGTAAGACACGACCACTAGATAAAACCATAGGTCACTCTTCTCTACTCATTTCTGACCTCTCTCCATTTTTCCACTCTTTAGGATGACAGAGATGAAGTACAAGTTTGCACAACCGGATGAAGACACACCTTTTGGACGCCACTTGAAGGAAGTCACTAGGTACCTGAATATTGGAATACCCAGCTTCACCGGGACGTACAACGCCACCTTACCAGAAGAAGAATGCTAGAAGATTCAAGCCCTAGTTCTCGGAAGGACGTTTGCACCAAGCACGGAGCCCATAGTATGCGTTTTAAATGCACCAACATGGACCTTAGGAAAGAGTATGGCAGCTCACATTACCATGGGACGCATTGGAGAAGTCTACAACAAGGAGCTTAAAGACACCATATACCAAATATGTGGGCGCCGAGACGAGCAATGGGAAGTAATTAGCACCAAGAAGGATAGATCCATTGCAGCTTACATCCAGGAGCTAAACCAGCACATTCGACGTCACGAGAACCAGATGTGCGCAGACATGCTGGATTTGAAGAAGGCGAAAACTAAGATCATCGAATTGGAGGAAGAACTCAAGTCTACACGCGATGGATATGAGGAAGAAATCAAGATACTAATGGAAAAGAACGACGACCTAGTCAAGAAGATTGGAGTCTTCATGGGAGGACCAACACCCAAGGAAGAGGATCAAGAAGAGGAAGACGACCCCGCTTGTCCAGACAACTACATTATCATCGACGACACCGACTCAGATCCAAGTGATGATGACTATGAAGACGAAGCTGGAGCAGACATCATGGAGTCTTCCACCGATCAAAATTTCTAGATGACCACCAAATATTAATAGTATTCTCCCCCATGTAAATAGTAGTAGTTGAGCACTTATGCGATAGTCCTAGATCGTTTTGTATGCCCTTGCTTGCTTGATTGAATGAATGTGTGTTTTGCCTCATGTGCATATGGGTAGTGTTTTCTCACTAGACCTCTTTCTATTTCTAATCTCTTCCCTCTAAACCCTCAGATGCCTCCGAGACGTGACCCCGGTTTTGCTTTCCCACCGGAGCTCACTCAGTTGATCCAACAGCAGAATAGTTTGATGCAACTGCTAGTTCAGAACCAGAGCAATGCCAACAACAACAACAACAACAACCCGCCGCCAGTGGACAATTTAGCCCGTTTTCTAAGGTTACAACCGCCGGTGTTTTCCAGTAGCACCGAGCCAATAGTTGCAGATGACTGGTTACGCCGAATTGGAAGGGAGTTAACCACCGCAGGATGCACGGATGCTAAAAGAGTGCGCTTTGCCGCACATCAATTGGATGGACCAGCAGCCGCATGGTGGGAGAATTACACGGCTACTTTTCCTATAGCCAATGTCACTTGGGACCAGTTCCAACAAGCTTTTCGCACGGCCCATGTTTCAACTAGAGCCATGCAGATAAAGAAGCGTGAGTTTAGCAACTTATGCCAGGGGAACCGTACTGTGGCCCAGTACGTGGATGAGTTTAGCAAGTTATCATGCTATGCCCCTGATGATGTGGCCACGGATGCCACGAAGCAAGAGAAGTTCATGGAAGGGCTGAATGATGAGATGAGTATGCAGTTGATGGTGGCAACTTTCAACAACTACTAGGAGTTGGTAGATAAGGCCCTAATGATTGAAGGAAAGCAGCAGCAAATTGAAAATCGTAAGAGGAAGTATGGACAAGGGAAGTATAACTCAGGAGCTCACCAGAAGCCTCGCTTAATCCCGAACTCGGGAGGACTAGTTCATAACCATGGAGGACATAACCATACTGGAGGAGGATCGCAAAATGGTGCGAAGAATGGGAATGGAAATGCAGCCAACAATAATCAGAATCGCTCTAACCCGGCTACACCCGCTAAGAGAGACTTGAGCCAAGTTATTTGCTTTAAGTGCGGGAGGACAGGGCACTATGCCAATGACTGCCCTGAAGGAAAGAATGGAAACGGAAATGGGAGCACTGGGAAGAAGCCCACTCCATTCAACAAAGGACAAGTGAACCATGTTAACGTGGAGGAAGTTGAAGAGCAGCCGGATGCGGTACTAGGTAAGTTTTTGGTTCAGTCATGTACCGCTATTGTTCTTTTCGATACTGGTGCATCGCATTCATACATATCAAGGGGATTTATGGATAAGTTTAAGTTGCCAACCCAGACCCTTAGGACCCCTCTTTTAGTGAGCTCGCCTGGAGCAGAGTATATGGCTAGCAGATGGTGCACCCAGATACCCCTAATCATTGGCACGCATGTTTTTCTGTCTGACCTAATTATCTTGGAGTCGCAAGGATTGGATGTGATATTAGGTATGGATTGGATGTCGAAGTTTGGAGGAAGTATCGACTGTGCTAGCAAGTCAATTTATCTTACCACCCCAGAGAGAAAAAGGATTAAGTATGTATCTAGGCATGTGCCTAGGAGGAGCCAAGTGAATACCCTCACGGGAGTTGTACAAGAGGAAGTACTTGTAGTGAAGGATTATCCAGATGTTTTTCCAGAAGAGTTACCAGGCATGCCACCGGATTGAGACATCGAGTTCTTGATAGAGCTAATGCCAGGTACAGGGCCAATATCAAAGAGACCCTATCGGATGCCCGCAAATGATCTGGAGGAAATTAAGAAGCAAATCAAGGAGCTATTGGAGAAAGGTTACATTCGTAGAAGTTCACCACCTTGGGGAGCTCCAGTACTTTTGGTGGAGAAAAAGGATAAATCCCTGAGAATGGTTGTGGATTACCGAGCTCTGAATGAAGTAACGATAAAGAACAAGTATCCTTTACCGATGATTAATGATCTGTTTGATCAGTTGCAAGGAGCTAAGGTGTTTTCTAAGATTGATCTACGATCAGGATACCATCAGTTGAAGATCCGAGAGAAGGATATACCAAAGACAGCATTCACCACTCGATATGGATTATATGAGTATACGGTCATGTCGTTTGGACTGACTAACGCCCCTGCCTATTTTATGAGTATGATGAACAAAGTGTTCATGGAGTATTTGCACAAGTTTGTTGTGGTGTTTATCGATGATATTATGGTTTACTCGAAGAACGAAGAGGAGCACGCAGACCACCTACGTTTGGTTCTTGAGAAACTCAGGGAACACCAGTTATATGCCAAATTCAGCAAGTGCGAGTTTTGGTTGAAGGAAGTTGGATTTCTTGGGCATGTTATATCAGGAGAGGGTATAGCAGTAGATCCCAGTAAAATTCAGTCAGTCACTGAATGGTTGGCACCCACTTCAGTCAGCGAGATTCGCAGTTTCCTTGGACTGGCAGGGTATTATCGGAGATTCATTGAGAATTTTTCCAAGATTGCTAAACCAATGACAGAGTTACTAAAGAAGGATACCAAGTTCAAATGGACAGAGGATTGTGAGACAAGCTTCCAAAAGTTGAAGAAACGGTTGACTATAGCCCCAGTGCTGACATTGCCAGATATACATAGGGAGTTTCAAGTGTATTGTGATGCCTCTCACTTGGGACTTGGATGTGTTCTTATGCAGGAAGGAAAAGTTGTTTCGTATGCCTCACGACAACTGAAGCCTCATGAGTTGAACTATGCCACGCATGATTTGGAGTTAGCAGCTGTGGTACATGCGTTGAAGACCTGGAGACATTATCTCATGGGAAACCGTTGTGATGTGTACACGGATCATAAGAGTTTGAAGTACATTTTCACACAGAAGGAGTTAAACCTCAGACAAAGGAGATGGTTGGAACTTATAAAGGATTACGACATGAAGCTACACTATCATCCAGGAAAAGCCAACGTTGTAGCAGACGCTTTAAGTCGGAAGAGTTATGCCAATATCCTTAAAGGTAGAGGACTACCAAAGGAGTTAGCAGAGGATATTATGGAACTTCAGTTGGAGATTGTTCCAAGAGGTTTTGTTGCAACAATGGAGGTTCAGTCGACCTTGTTAGACAAGATTCGAGATGCTCAAAAGGAGGATAAAGAGATTGCTGAGATAAAGGAAAAGATGGGCAAAGGAAAAGCCAAAGGTTTTCGCGAGGATGAGCACGATACCTTGTGGTTTGAGGATCGGATTTATGTGCCCAACAATTTGGAGATCAGGAAGTCAATACTTGAAGAGGCTCATGACTCACCATACTCGATTCACCCCGAAAACACCAAAATGTATTTGGACTTGAAGGGACGTTTCTGGTGGACTGGTATGAAGAAGGATATTGCCGAGTATGTAGCCGTTTGTGATGTATGCCAGAGAGTGAAGGCAGAGCATCAAAATCCAGCAGGACTGTTGCAGCCTATGCCAATACCCGAATGAAAGTGGGACAAACTTGGCATGGATTTTATCACCGGATTACCCAGAACCAAAGCAGGATATGATTCAATATGGGTAGTAGTGGATCGGTTGACCAAAGTAGCTCACTTTATCCCAGTGAAAACAACTTATACAAGTGCCAAGTTGGCCAAGATATATATGACCAGGATCGTATGTTTGCATGGAGTTCCGAGGAGTATCGTATCAGATAGAGGAACACAGTTTACTTCAAAGTTTTGGCATCAACTACACCAGACTTTGGGTACCAGATTGGAGTTTAGTACCGCGTTCCACCCACAGACGGATGGACAGACAGAGAGAGTCAATCATATTTTGGAGGACATGTTGAGAGCCTGTGCGCTAGATTATGGATCCAGTTGGGATGACAATTTATCGTATGCAGAATTCTCATACAACAACAGCTACCAGGCCAGTTTGAAGATGGCACCGTTCGAAGCTCTGCATGGACGCAGATGTAGAACACCATTGATGTGGGATGAGGTTGGAGACCGTCAGTTGTTTGGACCAGATTTGATCAAAGACTCAGAGGAGAAGGTTAAACTGATCAGAGACAGGCTAAAGATTGCTCAGTCTAGACAGAAGAGTTACGCAGATTCAAAACGCAAGGAAGTAACCTATGAAATCGGAGACATAGTATATCTGCGAGTATCACCCCTGAGGGGAGTGAAACGTTTTGGAGTAAAGGGAAAGTTAACCCCAAGATTTGTAGGACCGTATCGTGTTTTGGAACGAATGGGAGAAGTTGCCTACAAGCCGGAGTTACCTGAAGGACTGTCAGGAGTTCATGATGTGTTTCACGTATCGCAACTGAAGAAGTGCCACGCTGAGATGGCCGACATACCGTTGAATGATACAGTACCTTTGGAGGCGATTCAGCTGAATGATAATCTAACTTATGAGGAGAAGCCAGTAAAGATTTTGGAGTTTGATAGCCGAGTCACTCGCAACAAGGTGATCAATTTTTGTAAAGTTCAGTGGAGCCACCATACCGAGGAAGAAGCCACCTGGGAGCGAGAAGATGATATTCGCAAGGACCATCCGCACCTATTTTCTAGCCAACCCGAATCTCGAGGGCGAGATTCATCTTAAGGGGGGTAGGTTTGTAACATCCCAAATTTTCAATTTGGCATGTTATACATAGGTCATCCATGCATACCATATTTATTTGCATTCTCGTTTGCCATCCTCGAAAATCCTAAGCAACTCAAGGACCCTCGGAGAGAGTTGGGGATTTTTCGATTTTCATATTTGAATTTTACCAAATAATGAAAGACGAGGATATTGGATTTTATTATTTTTCTCTCCGGAAAAATATTTCATTTAAAATAAATGAGGGGAGATAATATGACTTCTCCAAAATAATTGAAATAACGGAGGAAAAATGTTAAAATTATTATTTAGGTTTTATTTGATTTTATTTGGAATTTTAATTGCCCTAGAAAAATTTGCACGCTTTAAAAAATTGCATTTTAGGGGCCAAGAAATGTTCATCTAGTTCTAAATATTTTATTTAGACGAAAAAAACTTATTTTGGAATTTTTAGATTTTTATTTATTTTTCTAGGAATTTTTCTTTCGGCGGAATGATTTAAAAAAAACGGACCTGCGCCCGACTGGGCCAAAGGCCCAGCCGAGCCAGGCCGGCCCGCGAGCGCCGCCGCCTTCCCCCGAGCGCCGCCGTGCGAGGCACGGACGCCGAGGGAGTCCGAGCCGGACTCCACCCGGGCGCCCCCTTCCCCAAGCCGGAGCCCGCCCCCGCCCCCTATATATGCCGCCGCCCCGCCTCCGCCACCACCCGCCACCACAACCCGCCGGAGCCCCGGAGCCCCGAGCCGCCCGGAGCCCTGCGCCGTCGCCGCCGCCCCGCGCCGCCGTCGCCGCCCTCCCGCCGAGTCGCCGCCGCCCCTCGCCGACCCGGCCCCACCCCGGAACCCGCTGGAGCCGCCCGCCCCGCCGGAGGCGCCTCGCCGGAGGTACCCGACCCCGCCGCCGGTTTTTTTTGAAAACCCTTCGATTTTTTTAAAAACCCTAGATCGTTTTTTTATATAGATCGATTTATTTTTCGTCGGTTTATTTAATTAGCGAACGTCCGTACGTCCGTTCGTTTTAACGAACGCGTTCACTGTTTAGGTTCTGTTAACGAACGTTCGTCCGTTTAGCAGTTCGTCGTTTTTCTTTTAACAGAATTATTCCGTGGTTATTCTGATCGCGATTTTAGATCCAATTTTCAAACCTGTTTAACTTTTCGCTCGTTTATCGGAATCAGGCGATTCAAGCGCCTGGAGTTTCATCTCGAAATCCTCTTTCCGAATAATCAACTTAAACCAGTTTTTATCATTGTAAAATTTGACTCTAGTTCAGATTAGTAAACGGACCCTATTTCTTTCGCCATTTGAGTTTCGTTGTTTCGTTTGGTTTGATTCTTTTTGCAAACCGGAGTTCTTAAGTTGAACTCTCCGGTCAACCTCTTTCAGTTGAAGTTTTGTTTGCGCATCTTTGCTTGTTGCTTATGTATGTATTGTTTGCTTGCGATAGAATTCCCGGAGTGCGAAGCGTGTTACTACGAGTCTCTAGGATTCACAGATCGTCAGCAAGGCAAGTAACACTTGATCATATCTTTTCATACCCAGTTTTTATGCACTAGCTCAATCCTCAAACATTGCATGATTAGGATGCATTAATTTGTGGGTTGGGAAGTAGATGATGAGGTAGGAACCTATTGCCCTGTTAATATCAACCCTTGGGAGTTACTTCTACGTTATGATTATATTGCCATGCTATGCTCGTAGACGTGGTTTGGGTTTGAGAGATATTCACGACAGATGTGAGATTGTTAATTAATGGTTTACTCTAAGGTGGAAACTTAAATACACATCTGGGTGGATTGAGGCACCTGGGGAACCCAGTGTTGTCTGTTTTTTTGGAAATCCCGGGGTATCCGTGCGATCTTCCTATGGACCGCCACCCAGGCTCAAAGGGAACTGAGATTATTCATGCTAGAAACTTCCGTGTGCAGCCACAAGCTATTATGGGCTCTAGTATAGTTGAGTAAGTTACGTGAAGCTCTCGAAGAGGTAGGTCAGCAGGTAGTGGGTTTTATAGGTTTGGTATGATCTATCCGGAGTAGAGAGTTAATGTTTCTGAAAGACTGTGTCTCGGTCATCCGTCTCTCAAACACCATGCAGTGCGAGAAACCAATGGAGGCGATCGAGTCTTGTGGGGAAAATTGCGCAAACCTCTGCAGAGTGTACAATCTAATCATGGTTAGCCGTGTCCCCGGTTATGGACAATTCTGAGTATCTAGTACTTGAGTATTCACATGTATCTCATCACCCTAAATTAATACTATTGGGTTGTTAATCACTTTAATTGGGATTGAGTTGGGGTTACACCTTCTCAGTGATGTTTCAACCACCATGATAGTTAAAGTAAAAATTTATTCTTTTGATATAGGGAAAAATTGGCTTTATGCAAAACTGTAACCATAGAGCTTTCCACCAACCATATATGCATGTAGTATAGCTTATTCTTTCATTACTCTCTATGCATTACATTGCCAGCATATTCCATGTGCTGACCCATTCTCGGGCTGCAACATATTATGTTGCAGACTTTTCAGACGAGGAGTAAGGATTGTAGGTCGTTGCCGTGCAGCTCAGTTACGCCGTTGGAGTTGATGGACTCACTTTACCTTCCAAGCCTTCCGCTGTTATCGCATTAGATGGCCTTAAGCCATATTATTGTAATAAGTTCTCTTTTGAGATATTCGATGTAATAAGTGTGTGATTTGCTACTCTGTTATAAATCCTTCGAGTACTGTGTGTGTCAGCATTACCGATCCAGGGATGACACAGAAGCACAGAGACTTGACCATCTGAGGTCGGGTCGCTACACCAGTCGAGCAAGTCGTCGTGGCCGAACCACCTCAAAAAAGTAGGGTGCGGCTAAAGGGAGCCCAAACTGGGCTGGCCTAGTAATGATGACATCATCCGTGTTTATATTTTTGTATTTTCCTTTTTCCATTCACATTTTCATTTATGTTTTTTTACTTTGTTTTTAATTCGAAATATTGAGATAGAAAATATTTGTGATGAACAAAAAATCTATAACGTGAATGAAAACAATAATATAAATGTTAATCATACGCATGAATTTTTTGAGAATTAAAAAATATCACACATATCGAAAATAGATGTACATAAATTAAAAAATGTTTATATTCATATAATTAGAAAAATATTTCACACAGTCAAAAAATGTATTTCACAAGTTCCAAAAATGTGTTCATGACATTTTACAAAGTTGTATGTACTATGTACAAAAACATATTTATAGCTCAGAAAAATGTTTTATCATGCAGAAATTGTATCAACATGTATTGGAAAAAATGTTTTACAAGGTTTTGAAAAATAATAATATTCAAACATGTTTATGCAAAAGAATGTTAAACATGTAGAATCTTTTTTGAACATATAACAAAAATTTACAATGTGTATGAAAAATTAGACATGTGTTGGAAAAAGAAAAAGAAAGAAACCGATAAAGAAAACAAAAGAAAAGCAAAGAAACTCAAAAAGACCAAGAAAGAAACAAATAAAACCAAAGTATAAAGAAGAAGAAAAATAAAAACAGAAGAAAACATTGAAAAACGGAGAAAACCGGAAACATAATAGAAGATGCATACGAACTCCGTTTTCAATGAGCTTGAGTTTGACAAGAAGATTAACACGAACTCTAAAACCTCTCAAAGAGAAAACACAAATAAGAATAAATAAAGATGATGCCAAGGATGCAATGGTTTGAGCTCTCTATGAACGATACGATCAAGCTACTCACTCGAGAGCCTCCCTTAATAGTACGGAAATCAATCCTATAACCCGGTCTCCCAACTAGCATCATGGGATCGGTAAAATAGAAAACCTATCAAGGTCAAACATTTGCCTTGCGCATAGTCCACTTAAGCTAGACGATGACGATCTTGATCTTCTCAAGTTGGACCACCTTTCTTGATTGCGCTGACTCGATGATGAAGACTAGTGAATTACTCCCCCATACTCCACTATGGGAGTGCTAGTCTTAGGCACATCTTCATAAAATCATTATCACCAAATGGTCGGCAAGCTTCAAGCATATGATCTCTTCGTGATGCTCTTCTTGAACTTGCACATCGCAAGCTTGATGGCAATCACCACTTGATGTCATCCTACATGGATTATATGGGATCTTCCTTTTGATGCAAACCCAGAAAATGATACCTAACCCCACATAGAAACCTCATATATATCATGGGTTAGTACACAGAGTGTAATGAACAATGCTTACCATACCATGGGACCACTTGCTCCCACTCGGTACATCTTCTACCTTGTGTCATAATTTCTCTTTGCATTAAGATGACGTCTGGAAGGTAAACATGAATATTCACACAATCTTCTTCTTCAAGACATGACTGCAATAGGCTCAAACTCTCATAAGATTAATCTTTGGATAACTCGATGAATAACACCTTGGTCATCACATAATCTCCTTCTTTCGACCTTGAAGCCAACATACGGTTTTCGAGCATTGCCTATAGACAAACCATTAATCAATAGGGATTATCATCAATTACCAAAACCAAACATGTGGGCACCATGCTCTTTCAGAATTGAAGTCAACGAGCCCAGCTACTCATCGTGGTCGTAACGACATGCCAAAAAAATCAGTTGATAATGCAATTTGACGAGCCGAGCAAGTCGTCGTGGCCGAAACACCCCAAAAAATAGGGTGTCGCTATGTGCCTCTTCTTGCGATGCCTAGGTAAGACTCGCCTAAAGGGGGCCCAAACTGGGCCACCCCAGTAACGATGAGATCATGCGTGTTTATATTTTTGTATTTTTTCCTTTTTCCTTCAAATTTTCATTTATGTGTTGTTTACTTTTTTTATAATTCGAAATATTGAGATAGAAAAATATTTATGATGAACACAAAATGTATAACGTGAATGAAAATATACATTTAAATGTTAATCATGCACATGATATTTTTGACAATTAAAAAATGTTACACATTTCCAAAATAGATTTTCATAAAACTTAAAAATGTTTACAAAGTGCAACAAATGTTCGTATAATTAGGAAAATATTTCACACATTTAAAAAAAGTATGTCACACCTAAAAAAGAAAAAGAAAAACCCAACAAAGAAAAAGAAAAGAAACCAAAAAAGAAAGAAACAAACAAAACCCAAGTATAAAGAAGGAAAAAGAAGAAAACATAAGAAAACGGAGAAAAACGGAGAAAACCGAAAACATAACGTTGAAAAAAACCCTGGAGAAAAAGCAAAGAGAACGGAAGAAAAACCAACTGGACCGATTGAATGCAGGGAGCAGATGCGCAGGAGCTAATGGGCCGGCCCGCTACGGCCGACATATATCCCCCGCCAAGAAAGCAGAGCACCAACGGAAACAGAGCAACCAACCACCGGCGGCCAAGAACTCCGCCAAGAACTCTGCCCCCGTCTAGCAACCTCGCCGCCGTCGTCTCCAAGCTCCTCCCCCGCTTCCTTCCTCCAAGAACCGGAAGCGGTCTTCCCCTCTCCGCCCCCGTCCATCAAGCAGCCTCGCCGTCGTCCCGAGGTCCTGCCCCGCTTCCTCCAAGAATTGGAAGAACTCCTCCCCACTCCGTCCCCAACCTCGCCGGCGTCTCCTCGCCTGCCTCGATCCCCCTATGGCTTCTTTACAGAGTCTACCGGGCGAGGTTCTCACCGAGATCGCTCGCCGACTCACTTGCCAGTCCGACCTCGCCGCCATGGCGGAGGCGGTGGGAGGACCCATCTCTCTCCCAGTCCCCCGTCCTCCTGTCCCGTGGCTGATGATGCCAGCGCGGTTTGTGGCGGATCTCCCCCCCGGCATTCCTCCCACAGTCTCGCTCCTTTGCCTGACATGCCGGGGACGAAGCTTCATGGTGCACCGCCACGGGCTGGAGCACCGGCTCCGGCTCCCCGCGGACTTCAACGGTGGCCGGATGTTTGGAACCTACCAAGGAGGCTGGGTATTTCTGGCCGTCGGGCAGCAGTTCGGCCACGCCGCCGTCAACATCTTCTCAGGGACCCGGCTACTGTTTCCCGACTACGTGGTGGTCGCCGACAACACAGTGCGTCCCATGGTTCTGATCGCCGCGGCGCTCTCCGCCGAGCCGCTTGGTCACCACGGCGCCTGCTTGGCTGCCGCCATCGGCCACGTGGGCGGCTTCGTCCCCGACGGCAACCGGCCGCCTCAGTTCGCGTTGTGGCGCGTGGACGGGGCTGCGCTCGACCAGCGGCCTCTGGCCCGTGGATTCGACGTCGAGGACGCCGGAGCCGGACTGCAGGAGGAGCTTGTCTTGGAAGACGTTGCTTGGTACAATGGAGTGCTTTACTTGCTGACGAGTCGGGAGGATCTGGTGGCGGTGCACGTGGGGGCCGAGGGGCAGGTCCTCGTCGCTCATCAGCAGCTTATCAGGTGCCGGCGGGCCGCCGAGCGGCATCATCATCGGCAACGAGTTGTTGCTCGCTACCTCGTCATATCCAGGGGAGAGCTGTGCCTTGTGGTCCGCTATACGATCGATGATCCTCGCGTACCGCGTCGCTGGAGAGATGTCGGAGGGGCGACGCGGCTCACCATCTACCGTCGTGTCACCGAGGAGGGGGTCACCACCTGGACGCCGCTGCCGGGCGATGAGCTCACGGGACGGCTTGTCTTCGTCGGGAGGGGCTGCTCCAGGTCGATGGACCTCGACCACCTCCCTTCCAGCATGAGGAACCTGCGCGAAGGTATTCACTACCTCGACGATAGGGATGCTCGGGACATGTCTATCATCCGAGCGGAGGACCCCGATCAGCGTCGGTACAGGCGAGATAACCATTGTGCCTTTGGGTGGCCACCCCTTGACCATCATTTGTATGTAGGAAGGACCGAGTATCCGTCCTCGTACTCACCACCCATGTGGTGTTTACCGTAGATAGGAAGTTTAGTTTAGTTGTTATGCATCCCCTATTTTCCCGATAAACTGTGGAAGCTATGAATTCTGTCGACATTGATTACTGCTTTGGAAGCTATGAACTCTGCTGAAATCGTGACATTACTTAATCAGAAGCATGATTCCTTTTGTTGCTGCAATTTCTTCTCGCGTGATGCTTCATCTCGGCCTTAAGGGCTGTAGTATTGCTCTGTCCGAGTGTGCATTCGGTTTGATTCCTTTCGGTTTATACGGTTTTATGATTTATATGGTTTTTGTACTTCAGTTTAGATGGTTTTGTACAAGATACAGTTCGGTTTCAGTAATAACAATTTACTTTGGGTTCTTTGCTAATAACCAAAACTGATGCAATTTTTTAAGCTAACACATAACTTTTCCACGTGTAAGTACATTGATATATATCATAATGTGAAGAAAAAAACAGTTAAAAAAGGATAAAGAATGTACGTAAGGGCTGTAGTATTGCTCTGTCCGAGCACTGTATCAGCTCATGGTGTGCATTCGTTTTTCTGGTTTGATTCGGTTTGATTTATACGGTTTATGAGTTATATTGTTTTTATACCTCGGTTTATATGATTTTATACATAGTTACGGTTCGGGTTCGGTAATAACAATTCAATTTCGGTTCGGTTTCGGTAATAACCAAATTAATTCAAGTTGAGGCACATTTTTGAGTCAACACTTATTTTTTCCGCATGTAAATAATATAAGACTTTTTTGAGATTTCAATGCGGATACCGAAATGAGGAAAAATCAATTACAAAAGGATAAAGATTGGACAGTCAAGCTAATCATGTAAACTGAAAGTACTATACTAAGCTGTCCATTACACTTTTCAACAAAGAAAAAT
Organism: Triticum aestivum; assembly: GCF_018294505.1. Taxonomy (NCBI): domain Eukaryota; kingdom Viridiplantae; phylum Streptophyta; class Magnoliopsida; order Poales; family Poaceae; genus Triticum; species Triticum aestivum. The sequence goes on along the minus strand of NC_057795.1, from coordinate 667,149,172 downwards.
CAATTTAGGTTAGTTTGGTTTAACCAAATGGTTTTTGAGTTTGTAACCAAAAAATATGAAATGCAAATGGTTTTCACATTTCAAAGCTGAAACTGAAACCAAACCTATAAAAAACTGAAAATTATGTCGGTTTGGTTTTGATTTTCGGTTCGATTTTGCACCACCTGAAGTATTACCTCCATCCTAAAAAGCTTGATTTATATTTATCTAGATACGGATGTATCTAACACTAAAACGTGTCTACATATGTCTATATCTAGACAAATTTAAGAGCATCTACAGCCGCGGGCAGCAAATCCGACCCCTCAAAAGCTAGTGGATGCTCCCGGGCGCGTTCGCGGACAGTTACCGGTCAGGCCTCAAATTTCTTCATCTGTATCTAGATACCTCATACCTTAAATCCATAAAAAAACATGCAAATGATGGAATCCACCTACTACGCAGATCAAATAACTTATACTATCCTAATCCTCGTCGGAGATGTCCACTATCTCGGTGCCGGCACCGGGTACTTGGGCGGCAGCAGCACCTCCGGCTCCTCCGCATCGGCATCCGCGTCCATCTCTGCTTGAACCTCATCGAAGAGCGCGTCGGTCGTCGCCCGTTCCTGCCGGATGAACTGCCGATTGGTCTCCGCATAGGCCTCATCCTGGATGGACTCCAGGATGGCAATATGTTGTGCCATCTCGGATGCTTGGGCGACCACGAACTCCGCCTCCGCGTCCTCCATGTTGAAGCCCGGAGCCAGCACCAGCTCCTTCTCCTGCTGCTCCGCCTTGACCTCCTCCAGATCTCCACCTCCATCCGGCGTTTGAGGCGGGTTTAGGGCACCCGGTTGTAGATGCTCTAACGGAAAATACCACAATTCCACTAACCCTCACGAAAAACATCCACTTTACAAAATTTTGCCAAAATTTATCACTCTACGACAACTTTTTGGTAAAAAACATACCATGTCAAAGAAGTGCCCGATTTGGGTTGTAATATTGGTCTGTCCGAGCACTCTATCAGCTCAGGTTGTGCATTCGTTTTTCTGGTTTGATTCGGTTCGATTTATACGGTTTATGAGTTATATGGTTTTTATACTTTGGTATATATATATATATATATATATATATATATATATATATATATATATATATATATATGATTTTACACGTAGTTGCAGTTCGGTCTCCGTAATAACAATTTACAGAAAATACCACAATTCGACTAACCCTCACGAAAAACGTTCACTTGCCAAAATTTATCACTCTACGACTATTTTTGTAAAAAAAATACCATGTCAAAGAAATGCCCTATTTGGCTCGTTTACACATGTTTTTTAAATAGAGGCAAACAATTTGCCTCGTCGATTAATTAAACATAAGAGGATTGCTCAGTTAATTAATGGAAAACCGAACGAAACTCGATACAAACCAACCACATGCGGACTACTCAGAGCATGCAACCCCAGAAGCGCACTATCAACCCTACAAACATACCAACACGGAACGACCATCAACCTCCACACTACTACATTGTAAAGCAACCCCTAATTAATGAGATCACCTCGACCCAAGTCCACGAACAGCGCCAAATCTACAGAGACAAGCCAGGCCATATGGACCGCCCAATAGACTGATGATCATCCATCAAGTAGCTAGGTCGGCCGATGCGTCCGGTTGACCGTTAAGTTTGGCCGCTCCTGAGTGTGAAATGTGAAATGTATGTTCTAAATTGTGCAATAGTATCAATGAAAAAAGGAATTATATGTGATTTTGTGAAGCAAGCCAGTGAAAAGTGAAATGTAGGTTCTGAATTGTGAAAGAGTAGCTATAAAACATGAAACTATAATGCATCATTGTGAAACTGATCATTTGGAAATATGTAATAGTTTATTTCAAAAGAGTGAAATATGATATTTGAAAAATGGGCTATTGAAGTAGACTGTTTTTTGTGAAACAAATCAGTGAAAAGTGAAATGTACATTCTAAATTGTCAAATAGTAACTACATAAGATGAAACTGTAATGTATCATTGTGAAAACTGTTTTTTTATATGTAAGATATACGTTCGAATTTAAACTTGGTTGAAGAATATCCAAGATTGATATCATTTGAAAGTTTTGATGCAAGGAGTTCAAATATTAAAAAAAGATTAAAAATGAATATATGGTTTAAAAGATATAGATATTTTAAAATAGACAAGGGGAAAGAAAATCGTTGGATTTGTTGTGCGAGAAGAGAGAGTGTGTGTGTTCTGCCGCATTGCTGCCATGCATGCATGTAAAATATAGTGGTGAAGGCCAGCTACTGAAATACAAAATATTTTTACTAGCGGCTTGGCTAGAGCATCGCCGGTAGCTAGCGGTACCGCGCAATTTTTCATTTTGCAACACCATGTCGAACAGTTTCACCACTCGCGCCTGTTCCACTTGGTCGTATCGCCCCAAGCGTTGGCACTACCGCTTCGAACCCCGGGTCGAAACAACGTTACCCACCCGTGCAAAAAAAAAAACCATTGCCCTCAATAAACCGCAGGCTAGCCCATTTGAGCCCGTCCACCGAGTGCGTGGAGAGCAACCCGTCGTCCCAAGAGCGACATGGACCCTTAAACCGCGTGCATCTATCTGGATCGAGTGGTTCGGACGCATTTTACCATCCAATGGGAGACCCCATCCGTCGCGGACGGGTCCAGAGGTCCATTTTCCTATAAACCAAAACCAACTGGGAGCTTTGCGGGTGTCCGGACCGCTCCCATGTAAGCGTCCAGCACCCAAGTCCAACCCAAAACCCTCATGTGTTATCGCTCCAACGGATGCGCCACTTCTTATGCTGGTCCAGAGCTGCAGCGGCCGGCATTGAAGCCACCCACCTCCACACAGAGCCTGGCACGCGTACAAGGTCACCGTCGGTTTAGTTTTTTTTTAGTTTTACTTATTTCATCCGGTTTTATGTAAAAATTGTCTAAGTTTGAATGAAGACCATCCCGTTTTCTTAAATTTACATGAAATTTATTTGTTTTTGTTAAATCTTGTTTGAAATGTGACCGGACAATTCCGGCTAGCTTTGGATCGCCGGTGTCCATATCAGTATCCAAACACTTGTCTGAACCGGTCCACAGATGAACATCATGTCCGTTTCAGGGGTCCGTGTTGAAGATGCCTTAACAGAGAGCAAGGGCTCGGGAAAAAGACTCTCTAAGGCAGCCGGTCAACACGACCGGCGGACGAACCCTCGGTACGGGCGGCGCGGCCCCCGACGGCGGTCATGGAGGCCGACCGCCCCGGGGGCGGCGCGCGGGTGTGGAAGCGGCGGCGGCTAGGGTTTAGAACCCGGAAACTGGTACCATGTTAGAAGGGAGAGAGAGATTTGGTGCGGAATATGATGGATTTTGTAGTGAGCCTCTCGGGCGGTTTATATAGAGTACAAGGCTTGGAGGGCAAGAAGCCTCTCCTAGAGATAAGGCAGGAGATGATTACAAATCATAGTCTACCATATACAAAGATATGCATATATACTCTAACAATGACCGAAGGTGAACATGAACGTAAGCTCATAAATTTTTATGGAACCACGAAAGAGATCATTCAGTTAGACTACAACTTGGACGGCAGATCAGTTGTTTTGTTTAAATGTGACTGGTTTAAACTTGATGGAAAGAAGACTGAGCTTAAAAATGATGGTTTTTCCAGAAGCATAAATGTTGGAAGTATGTGGTACAAGGACGATTCTTTGATTCTGGCTACGCAGGCTAGAAACGTCTTTTATTTGCCAGACACGAAGTATGGGACGAATTGGCAAGTTGTGTAAACATTTGAATATAGGCATCTCTTCAATATTAATGAACTAAGGGTGTACCTTTTAGTGGTCCTGCATATCAAGAGGACGAGTGCTGTGATAAGGAGGGTAGGAGAACGTATGTTTCTAACCTTACATCCGAGAAGCCTTTGCATAGAGATGATGAGCAATACATTGTTTTTGAAGCTGATGTAGTTGCCCGTTTGATGAAAGAAAAAAACACAGAAGTGTTTGAAGATGGCAACGAAGAGGAAGAAGATGATACGTGTCTGAAGTATTGCAGCGAAGACGAAGGAGGTGCCATGGATGTCGACAGTGATGACGAGTAGATGTTTTAATGTAGAAGGTACTATCTGAATTCTTCATTTAGTTGCTGTTTATGCGCTACATGCTGTTTTTATTCAGTGCATTACAAAAGAGAGTGAGGTGTTTATGTATTACATGGAGTTTTTGTTCAGTACATGACCTACTGTTGTTTCCTGCAGTATTTTTTCTTCTCAGTTTTGTATAGTATAGGAGAGAGTTGTTTTCTCAGCTCAATCTCTCAAAACTAAATTCTGTAGTCAATGTACCTACCAAATGGCAAAGTTGTTCTGTGTATAAGAGCAAAGGTTCAAGTTGTTCTGTTCTTTTCTATTGACATGCTGTCGAATATCTACAGTTTGCATACATTTCTAATTTTGAGATATTCGACCGGCGTTGGTGACTGGGCTGAGAAGGAGGTGCCGAGAAAACGGTTGTGCTGCAAGCTCAAGTGCACAGTCACCACGGTCAGAGTAATGGTGATGTGGATGCTGGAGGTCGGGCTGTGTTAGAGGATTAGAATGGCAGTATCTGTAGTTTTATCTTGTTTGCCTTAACAGATTTTTAGTTTGTAGTTTTCTAAACCTCCGAGCTAGTTTGAGGGTAGCTTGCTTTGAATGACCTGAATTTTGTAAAACCTTACCAGTTTTTTTGAGGGCTTCTGTCAAATGGAGCCGGGGAGCTCCTCCCTGTTTATCTAAAAAAAGAGAGTTTTAGTCTGTCAGCGTGTTCTGATGCTTGACAATATATGTATCTGCTGTTGTCAAAAATAATTCCTGAAATTCCTATGTCTCATATATGTTCTTTATATGGCCTAAAATCAAGTTCCTTGTGTCTAGTTTAGATGTCATCTTCCAAAACCTAATACCGGCCATTTTAGACCATTGTGAAGCAACCACATGCTAGCCACCAGTCCTGGCCGTGTAACTTGGCAGACTTACACTCCTTACTACCCTGGCCATCTACCCAAAACCTCTGGGCAAAATACCCTATGGAAGGCCAGTGTAACATCCATCAAAGTTTTCTGCAGGAACTGATTTTCATCCAAACAGTGAACCTATTCTTAGCCTTTGACGCCTATCTCCTCTGTATACCCTAATTGAGCATAGAAACAAACTGTGACACGGTCGGTTACTTAAACTAATTCACAGAGCGGGAGAGTGCGTGGTGACCACTCACCCGGCATGCAATAACGGCGCTCTGTGGGTCGGCCGGCAGCGCCACGAGCGAACCAGGCCCCTATTCGCCCACCACTCTCGCCGGTAGCCCGCTCCCGCCCCCGCGCTCATTTCCCTCCTGGAGGAGCCGAACGAAGCTGCTCCGCCATTCCGGCCGGCGCGATGCACGCGGCCAGGGCTCAGGTACAGCCCGGGGTCCGGCACCGTCCAATTTCCCATGGCCGTCCACGTGTCCCCGGAAGTCGGCTGGCCGCCTGATTCCTCCAACCGACGCCCCAGCGCTAGCGAGGAGCAGAGGAACTCGTCTTCCTCGACTCCAGCCGCAGCTCCGCCGAAAGCTTCCAAGAGCTCTCAGTCTATTTCCTCTAGCTTCTCACCCTCTCTATTCTCCCTTAAGTTCAAGCGCTGTACATATCCATCTAATGCATCCCGTACGCTCGGCATCGACGAGGACCGCCCCTCGCCGCCGCTGGAGAGGAAACTGCCGTCGCCGTCCGTCCACCCAGGAGCCAACGCCGACCACTGATCGACGCGTATCGACGTACTATACCTCCATTTGATCACTACCGTCGCCTCCGACGACCGCGTCGCCGCCGGTGAGCCTAGCACCGCCGCCGTCGTGTCCCTGCGTCGTCTGAAAGGAATACGAGATGGGTAGTGACCCCATCAGCCAGTCTCTCATAACCGCACCCGAAAAGGTACGATGGTTGGCGTATTTTTCTGAAATACGTGATTGACGAGGCCCTTCCCTGGTTTTCCTATTTGAAAGAAAACTGTAATTCTGTTGACCAAACTTTGATTAGCTGTAACTTTTAAACCACAGATCCAAATGAGCTGATTATTTTTGCAATATTTTAAAATTCAAACTAATATTTCTACAGGAATTTCGTTGCATTTTTAGCTACTTAAGTAGTGTAGATAGCATATATTTTAGTGTACTCAAAGATTCCTACTCTCTTCCTCCACCAAAAAGTTAGGGTTTCTGCCTCCCGCCGCCGCCGCCGCAGGTCCGCCTCCTCTCCGGTGGCCCTAGGGCCATGGGGGCGCGGTGGATCTCGGCAAGGGTCGGTGGGAGGGCTCCGTTTTTAGTCGTTTCTTTCAGTTTTGCTAGGGTTTGTGTCCTGCTCAGGAAGACGAGACGGCGGCGGCTCCCTGAAGATGGAATAAAGGTCTCCCCGCCTAGTCCCCGTTTCGGCGGCGCGTCTAGCATCGTTGGTGGGCGTGTGGAGGTGTGTCTCCGGCGGATCTATCTTTGGTGGATTTGCTCGGATCTCGTCGTTGTTCGTCTACGTTCGTGTGTCTTCGGATTGGATCTTTCTGATCTATGTTATTCTTCATCTGCGGCGGTTGCTGTTCTGGTGCGCTGGTCCTACGGGGCCTTAGCACGACGACTTCCCGACTGTCTACTACAACAAGTTGTGCCCGACTCCAGCGATGAAGGGGCGATGACGGCGGCGCGCCTTCGGCTCGCTTCAGTGCTAGTAGTCGTCGCTAGGTGGTCTATGGATCTGGATGTAATTTTTATTATTTCCGGTATTCGTTGTACTGCCATGATTGAAGATGAATAGATCAGAACTTTCCTCGCAAAAAAAAAGATTCCTACTCTAGGCAGGCGGGCCATCAACCTTCGAATGGTGTTGGTCCTACGGATTCTCTATGGTTATTTTGAAAATGCAAGCATCCAAATTTACTGGAACGGAACGACCTGTCAGCCCCAATCAAGCCGGTGAAAAAACCGCAGCGAACCAATATACTGTAGACAAACAGGGATATATATATATATATATATGGTTGCAGTATTGTTATGTCCGAGTATCAAGGTGTGCATTCGGTATATTTCGGTTTTATGATATATATATATATATATATATATATATATATGGTTTTTATACTTCGGTTTGTATGGTTTTATACGAGATACAGTTCGGTTTTCGTAATAACAATTCACTTTTAGTTCTACGGTAATAACCAAAGTTGACGCAAATTTTTGAGCCAACACATAACTTTCCATGTGTAAATACATTCATATATATCATAATGTGGAAAACAATTAGAAAAAGGATAAAGAATTGACGTTGGATAAGCAGTGAGGCTAACCACGTAAACTGAAGCACTAAATGGGCTAGAAAGTACTATATTATAGCAACCCATTACACTTTTAAACAAAGAAATATCCATTTCGGTTAATTCGGTTTAACCAAATGCTTTTCAGTTTCTAACCACAAAAACACAAAAAGCAAATGCTTTTCAGATTTCAAAACTGAAACCAAAACCTGGGAACACCGAAATTTTGGGTTGGTTTGGTTTTTGGTTTTCAGTTTGGTTTTCAGTATTACCTCCATCCTAAAAAGCCTGTCTTATATTTATCTAGATACATATGTATCTAACACTAGATTTTTGGCACAGAGGGAGTATTTAACAAAAAACTACGACAATTTGACTAACCCTCATGAAAAATTACCACTTTACAAAATTTTGCCAAAAATATCACTCCACGACTAATTATTTTTTTATAAAAAATCTACCCTGTCAAAGAAGTGCCATGTTTGGCTTGTTTAAATGTGTTTTTTTTAAACAGACGCAAAAGATTTGGCTCATTGATTAATTAAGGAGAAGAGATTTGTCTGGTTAATTAGCATAAAACTGGACGAAAACCGATACGAACCAACCATATGCAGACTACAAAGAGCATGCAACCCCAGAAGGGCACAATCGTCCCTAGAAACATACCCAACACGGAACGACCATCAACCACCACACTACTACATCGCAAAGAAACCCCCTAACGAGAGCGCCTTGGCCGAAGTCCATGAGCACCGCCAAATCCACAGAGATTGGCCATGCCATATGGACCACCGAATAAACTGATGATCATCTATCAAGCAGCTGGGTTTGCCGATGCGCCAGGTTGACTGTTAACTTTGGCCTGTTCCTGAGTGTGAAATGCACATTCTAAATTATGCATCAGTAACTACAAAAAGGAATTAGATGTGTTTTTTGTGAAACAAGCTAGTGGAAAGTGAAATGTAGGTTCTGAATTGTGAAAGGTAGCTACGAAAAATGAAATTGTAATGCATCATTGTGAAACTGATTATTTGGAAGTATGTAATAGTTTATTTCAAACAGTGAAATATGTTATTTGAAAAATGCGATGTTGAAATAGATTGACCAGTGAAAAGTGAAATATACGTTCTGAACTGTGAAATAGTAACTACGTAAGGTGAAACTGTAATGTATCTTTGTGAAAACTGGTTTTTTGAAATGTAAAATATACGTTTGAATTTAAACATAGTTGAAAAATGTCCATGATTTATCTCATTTGAAAGTTTTGATGCAAGGAGTACAAATATAAAATGTTTTAAAATTGAATGTGATTTAAAAGATATAGATATTATAAATTAGCCATAGTGAACGAAATAGTTGGATTTATTGTGGGAGAAGAGAGAGAGTGTTCAGCCTCATTGATATCATGTAAAGTACAGTGGTGGGGGCAGCTACTGAAGGAAATACGCCCTAGAGGCAATAATAAAGTTGTTATTTATATTTCCTTATATCATGATAAATATTTATTATTCATGCTAGAATTGTATTAACCAGAAACTTGATACATGTGTGAATACATAGACAAAACAAAGTGTTAGTATGCCTCTACTAGACTAGCTCGTTAATCAAAGATGGTTAAGTTTCCTGACCATAGACATGTGTTGTCATTTGATGAATGAGATCACATCATTAGAAGAATGATGTGATGGACAAGACCCATCCGATAGCTTAGCATTATGATTGTTGAGTTTTATTGCTATTGCTTTCTTCATGACTTATACATGTTCCTCTGACTATGAGATTATGCAACTCCCGAACACCGTAGGAACACTTGTGTGCTATCAAATGTCACAACGTAATTGGGTGATTATAAAGATGCTCTACAGGTGTCTCCGAAGGTGTTTGTTGGGTTGGCATAGATCGAGATTAGGATTTGTCACTCCGTGTATCGGAGATGTATCTCTGGGCCCTCTCGATAATGCACATCACTATAAGCCTTGCAGGCAATGTGACTAACGAGTTAATTGCGGGATGATGCGTTACGGAACGAGTAAAGAGACTTGCCGGTAACTAGATTGAACTAGGTATGGTGATACCGATGATCGAATCTCGGGCAAGTAACATACATATGACAAAGGGAACAACATATGTTGTTATGCGGTTTGACCGATAAAGATCTTCGTAGAATATGTAGGAGCCAATATGAGCATCCAGGTTCCGCTATTGGTTATTGAACGGAGATGTGTCTCAGTCATGTCTACATAGTTCTCGAACCCGTAGGGTCTGCATGTTTAACGTTCGATGACGATTTGTATTATGAGTTATGTGATTTGATGTAACGAAGGTTGTTCGGGGTCTCGGATGAGATCACAGACATGACGAGGAGTCTCGAAAAGGTCGAGACGTAAAGGTTGATACATTGGAAGGCTATATTCGGACATCGGAAAGGTTCCGAGTGAGTCGGGTATTTTTCGGAGTACCGGAGAGTTACGGGAATTCACCGGGGGAAGTGTTGGGCCTTAATGGGCTTTAATGGAAAGGAGAGAAGGGCCACAAGGGGAGGCAGCGCCCCCCCCATGGGCTGGTCTGAATTGGACTAGGAGGTGGCGGCACCCTCCTCTTTCCTTCTCCCCTCTTCCTCCTTCCCTCCTTCACCTACTAGGAATAGGAAAGAGGAGGGGAATCCTACATGGGCTGGGGAGTCCTAGTAGGATTCCCCACACCTGGCGTGCCCCCCTTGGGCCGGCCACCTCTTCCCTCCCCTCCTTTATATACGTGGCCAGGGGCACCCCAAAGACACACAAGTTGATCTTTTAGCTGTGTGCGGTGCCCCCCTCCACAGTTACACACCTCGGCCTGCCTCCTCCTGGATCTTTGTGGCAGAGCGACCGGGCAGGTTGAGACCACCTAGGAGAGTGTTGGGCCTGGCCCTGGTCGGCATCCGCGGTTACATCAAATAAAACGCTTAACGCGATCTTGGTATTTGATCTGAGTTGGGTCGTTGACCTTATACACACTAACCGCCACGTGGGACAAGATATGGGCAACCGGCGTCGTGGTATCAGCCGAAGCCTTCGTGACATCAGCGACTGAGCGGCGCACGCCGGATTGGACTAGAACGCCTGCTCTTGTATTAGGGAGGCTGGGTCTGCTTCCGGCCGCCCACGCAACATGCAGGTGTGCAATGGGCGATGGGCCCATGTCACGACCGGTTTTCCAATAAAAATATTTATTGAGAAACCAATCTTTTGAGTCCAGTATGAGAGAAATCCTCCTCACTGGTAGACAATTTCTTGATACAATAAGCCAGTAGCATAAAATATATTACAGGGTTGAACTATGGTTGCTCAACCAAATTATTACAAGCACGCCAATAATTATACATAATGGCGGACATGACACAGTGGTGTGGAGGCATACTACTGACTCGAGGATATGGCTGTGGTGGAAAAACACAGCGGGGAGAGAAATACAAGACTCTATGTCTATCATCTCATCGAGCGTCGAGGTGAGGCTCGATGAATTTATTTGGTAGCGGAAGCGGATATAAAATAGTGACCAAATCCAGGGTCGCACGAGACTGACTGGGACTCCTCTAAGTGTCGGACTCACTATCGAACTCTTCATCCATGAAATCGCCTTCGTCAGCATCTGGCCAAATCAACAAGCCAGTGAGTACTTTGAAAGTACTCGCAAGACAGTTCGGACGTAAGATATAACAAATGCATGCATGGATGCGTCATGAATAAATTCACCAATGTACATTCAAAATAATCATAACAAGGTCAGTAAAAGGGAAACGGCGGTAGTCCGCCTGAAATCCCAACAGATCATAAATAATTACCGATCGGGTGTCTGAAGCGATGCCTCGAAAGGTGAACAACTAAATATAAGGAAAAAGATGCCACAGTCGGGCGTCTTAGCGACACCACATAAAGGGCTTAAAAGAAATACCTCAGTCGGACGTCGGGGCGACGTCACAGAAAGGGTTTAAAAAGAAATGCCACAGTCGGACGTCGGGGCGACATCACAGAAAGGGCTTTAAAAGAAATGCCACAGTCGGACGTCGGGGCGACATCACAGAAAGGGCTTTAAAAGAAATGCCACAGTCGGACGTCGGGGCGACATCACAGAAAGGGCTTTAAAAGAAATGCCACAGTCGGACGTCGGGGCGACATCACAGAAAGGGCTTTAAAAGAAATGCCACAGTCGGACGTCGGGGCGACATCACAAAAAGGGCTTTGATTCACAAGTAAATAATACTCATAATAAACATTTAATTCATGAGAATAAATGGGTTAGTCCATCCACGGGAATATTCATTTAACCGGAATTAGCACTCATGCGAATCGCCGGGGTCTCTGTCATCAAAACTGTCATTGTTAGACAAGATAATACGAATCTGGACATGGAATAGATGATTTGGAGGGATATATGACTCTGCAGAGTTTGTACAAAATTATTCCCACAGCCAACGGATTTCCGTAGTCACGAAGGACTAGTTCCGTTTACGGTATTTCGGAAGAAAACACATCTAACCAGTACACACCCATCCTTACCTCTCGATGCTAGATATCACCCTAGACATCGTCCAAGAAAAACTTTTGAGACGGGGAGATCACAATCTCGAATAGCATGGGATCAAATTTATATACGCGCGCTCTAAGGGGTGCCCCCCTCTCAGTCCCAACCGGAAACACCCATGCCCCCTGACCGGATGACTGGCTTTAATCCAGGGCCATGGAACCATCATCACGGCCTCTCCTTTTGGTGTGTACCAGAAAAGCGGTTTGCAACTTACTAAACCATATTCCTTGCGGAAAACATGTGGTAGTACAGGGAAGAAAATGAGAGGAACTGGACCGACACGGTTTGACACTGAAGTCACATAGTCCGGCATGAGACTGGCATGCTACAACACTACCATCTCACCCATTTTCATGCCAACCCATGGCCATTCATACTCACATCCATCCACTTATGGATCATCGAACTCACTTACCTCATTATCGCATAAAATGACATTCATCGATATGCTTATCAACATGCCATGAAACTAACTAAATGCAAAACATGCCAAGACACTCATCATATCAAAAGTTCAAACATGCTTGCCTGGTTCAGAGTAGTCGGAGCCTAGCTCGGTGAAGTTCACGGCTCCGTCACCTCCTTCGGTATCTACGGTATAAAAAAAATATATGCGCTATCGTGAATACCAAGGAGTGCACAGAAAGTATACCAAATATTTTCAAAATAAATCTGATAAAAAACTAGACAAAATTTTAAAGAGAACAGAAAAAGAATCAACCAAAAATACTTTTCTGTTTAAAAGTTATAAAGTTTTTTGTCCAGGGACTCATCTGTAATGAAACAGAAGTTTTCTAGGGGCTAGTTTATAAAAACAGAAAGCGCTTCGGTAGCGACTATGCCAGCCCAGAGGAAAGACGTATTTGCCCGAAGGCGCTTCCAGAAAACGGTTCGATAGAAAGGGCAGAGAGGCTGACGGTGGGGTCCCACTCGTCAGGTTCAAATGTTCAAACGGGGCGGCAGAGTTCGCCGGTGCCCGAGAGCCGCGGTGGTCGCCGGCGGCGATCCACGGCGAGGCAGAGAGATCGAAGGGTACCTCCGTGCTCAGGGCACCCTTCCGCGTCGGTTGATGGTGGTGGAGGCCGGTCGGCGAGCACCACGTCGACGGCGAGCTTTGCTCCGGCGGACGGCGGCTCGGGTGGTCGAGGGGCTCGTCGGAGAGGGCGGAGCGAGTCGAGGTGGCGGCCGAGGCGGATCGGGGCGGCCGGAGTTGGGGGAGGAGACCTCCTCGAGGTCCTCCGAGTGGCCTGGCATGGCGCTGTTGCGGAGTGGGGATGAGGCGTGCACGAGGTTGAGCTCGGGGGCCCTTTTTATAGGCGGCCCGAGGCGGTTGCCGTGAACGGGGTCTCCGGCGAGCGATTACGGTGGCGCGGTGCTCGGTCGGGGGTGATTAGGGAGTCGAGCGCCGTCGTGGGAGTCTACTGGGTCCGTTTTGGTGCTAATCGAGCTGGAGATCGGTGCTTAGGAGGGAGTTCGACAAAACGGGGCGGCGCGGGCCCGTCGGCGGCAGGGAGCGCGTCCTGTGCTTGCCGGTCGCGGTGGCGGTGCACGGGCGTGCGCTGGCGTGCATGAGGCCACGCGGAGAGCCAGGGGGCGCTGGGAGGCGCGGAACGGCGTTGAGCCGCCGTTCTTGCCCCCTGTCAGCCGCCACGGGTGGTCCCGACGCCGCGGAAGACTCCGGCGAGGGCGGGCCATCGTGCCACCGACGCCAGGAAGAGGCCAAGTGAGCGTGTGGTGCTCCAGACAGTAGGAAGAGGCGGAGAGAAACGTGCCAAAGGCAATGTGAGCGCGTGAGAGGAACTGACGAACGCACACGACACTGAATCTGAACTTTTCTGAATTTTTGAACAGTAACAGTGCCTGCTAGGTGTTCGACAGAATGAAAATGGCATCTAGGGATTTTTCCTTGAGCTGATACTTGGTGGAGTGGCTTCTCATTGCTCAAATAGGTTGCCTGAATTTTGGTGGAATTTTTGGAGTAGTGTAGATATGAATTTCATCAAATTTGGCAAATCTGGTCCAAACTTGCAGAGGCTGAATTTTGAAAATTTTGAAAAGAGAAGGAGTGGATCAAGATGGTTCTGGGTTGTGGGTACAAAGGACTATCCAGGGGAGTTGGTTTGAGGTCAAAACTCAAATGCAATATGGTACTTGCTTTGAAAATCATTTGGGCTCAAGATAATTTTCAGAATTGATTTGAGAGGGAAAATAATTAGAATAAAATCCAAAACTTGTTTGGATTAGTTGGGACAGAGAACTTAGGTTGATCACAAGGTGTAGGGGAGATTTTGGAGGGTTTTACCACATGGGAACAATGCAAAGTCAAGGGTGGTTCCAAGATATGAAAATCCCCAAATTATCATAGAGCTTCATTTTGAAATAAAACAAATTAAAACTCCCAAAAATAAATTTGAGAGAGAACCAACAGAGAAGAAGTTCCAAAAGATCAAACACCAAAGTTTGAAAAAAATAAAATCCTTGCCAAGGCAAAGGAAGTTTTTAAGTGGAAGGTTTTTTCTGAAAAAGAATTTAAAAAAAAAACCTCTCCTCAAAAACCACAAAATTTTTGATAAAAACCAAATAAAAATTTTAGAGTGTCACAACACCTATCCCTTAGGAAAAATCTCGTCCCCGAGATTTCAGCTGATCCTTAAATAGGTGTGGATGCTCAGTCCGAAGAAAATCCTCGCTTTCCCAAGTTGCTTCACTGTCGGTGTGATTGCTCCACTGGACTTTGAAAAACTTGATGGTCTTCTGTCGGGTCCTCCTTTCAGATTCCTCTAATATTCTTACGGGACGTTCTCGATAAGTGAGGTCTGGCTGCACATCAATGTTTTCATGGGATACTTGTTTCTCTGGGTTGCTTACGTACTTCCTTAATTGAGAGACGTGGAACACGTCGTGAATGTCGGACAAGTCTTCGGGTAAGTCTAGCTGGTAGGCTACAGTGCCTCTTCGTGCCACTATACAAAATGGTCCAATGAATCTTGGTGCTAACTTTCCTTTAATCTTAAACCGTTGCAATCCTCTCATCGGGGACACTCTCAGGTATACGAACTCACCTGGTTCGAAGCTGACCCTACGATGTTTCTGATCATAATAACTCTTCTGTCGACTTTGAGCGGTCTTAAGTCGGTCTCTGATTAGCTTGACCTTCTCCTCGGCTTCTCTGAGCATGTCTGGTCCGAAGATGCGGCTGTCTCCGGTCTCTGACCAATTTAACGGGGTACGACACCTTCGTTCGTATAAGGCCTCAAATGGTGCCATTTGTAGGCTGGCCTGGTAGCTATTGTTATACGCGAACTCGGCGTATGGCAGGCTTTCTTCCCAACTGGTTCCATATGTGAGGACACATGCTCTCAGCATGTCTTCTAAAACCTGGTTTACGCGTTCTATTTGTCCATCAGTCTGTGGGTGGTATGCGGTACTGAAGGCTAGTTGGGTTCCCAGAGCCTGTTGTAAATGCTCCCAAAATCTTGAGACGAACTGAGTGCCTCTGTCGGATATTATAGTCTTCGGGACACCGTGCAGACAAACTATGCGGGAAAGATAAATCCTGGCAAGCCTCTGAGTGGTGTAGGTTGTCTTCACTGGAATAAAGTGTGCCACCTTGGTCAACCTGTCAGTGATGACCCATATGGCATCATTCCCGTGTCGTGACCGAGGTAGTCCGACAATAAAATCCATCCCTATTTCATCCCATTTCCACTCAGGTATTTTGTTAGGTTGCAGTAGTCCGGCTGGTCTCTGATGTTCAGCTTTTATGCGTTGACATGAGTCGCAACATGCAATGAAGGCGGCTATGTCCCTCTTCATACCATGCCACCAAAATCTTTCCTGAATATCCTTATACATTTTGGTTCCTCCAGGGTGGATCGAATATGGAGTGGTGTGTGCTTCAGCTAAAATTTGCTGTTTAAGGTCTTCTATGTTTGGCACGCATAGCCTTTCTCCGTACCATAATATTCCTTTATTGTCTATTACGAATTCCGAGGCCTTGCCCATACTCAACTTTCTTTTAATTCCTTCAATGCTGGGGTGACCGGGCTGAGCTTCTTTAATTTTCTCCACAAGGTTGGGTTGTATTTCCAAGTTTGATATGGTGCCTTCTGCTACCATTATCAAGTTGAGCTTGGCAAATTCTTGATGGAATTCGGGCCTCAAGCTGTGCTGATAGTTTCCGTCGGAGCTAGGGTTCCGACTCAGGGCATCGGCCACTACATTTGCTTTCCCTGGATGGTAATGGATCCCAACATCATAATCCTTTACCAATTCCAACCAGCGGCGTTGCCATAAATTTAGTTCTGGCTGCGTGAAAATATATTTGAGACTTGTGGTCCGTATATATTTCACATCGATTCCCAAGTAAGAAATGCCTCCATTCCTTGAGTGCATGAATAACTGCTGCCATTTCTAAGTCATGAGTGGGATAATTTTCCTCATGCTTGCGAAGTTGCCTTGAGGCGTAGGCGACAACCTTGCCTTCTTGCATCAACACGCATCCGAGACCCTTTCTGGGCGCGTCACAATATACTTCAAAATTCTTGTGTATGTCGGGTACAATTAATACCGGTGCTGTTGTTAATTTCCGCTTTAGCTCTTGGAAACTTTTCTCGCAGGCTTCTGTCCACTCAAATTTCTTATCTTTCTTGAGTAACTGTGTCATAGGCTTGGCTATGGTGGAAAATCCTTCAATAAATCTGCGGTAATATGCTGCCATTCCCAAGAAACTCCGTATGTCCGTTACGCTGGCTGGTGATTTCCAGTCAAGTACGGCCTTGACTTTCTCTGGGTCCACTGCGATACCGTCTTGAGTCAGCACGTGGCCTAGAAAACCTACTTGTCTTAGCCAAAATTCGCACTTGCTGAACTTGGCATACAATTGGTGTTTTCTTAGCTCTCCTAGCACAATCCTGAGATGTTCTGCGTGCTCTTCTGGTGTCTTGGAATATACCAGTATATCGTCGATGAATACCATGACGAACTTGTCCATAAACTTCATAAATACTTTGTTCATGAGGTGAACAAAATATGCTGGGGCGTTAGTTAATCCAAATGGCATCACTGTGAACTCGTACAGTCCATATCTGGAGGTGAAGGCTGTTTTGGGGATATCTTCCGTTCGTACCTTCAATTGATGGTATCCAGACCTTAAGTCAATTTTTGAGAATACCTTGGCCTGAGCAAGTTGATCAAATAAATCATTTATTCTTGGCATCGGGTATTTGTTTTTGACTGTGACCATGTTAAGTGCTCGATAGTCAATACATAATCTTAGTGTTCCATCCTTCTTTTCGGCGAATAAAATTGGTGATCCCCAAGGTGAGGAGCTGGCTCGAATGTATCCTTTTTCCAGTAATTCCTTTATTTGCTTCTTCAACTCGACCAACTCGGATGGTGCCATTCTGTATGGTTTCTTGTATATGGGGGCGGTTCCTGGCGCTAGCTCAATGCGGAATTCTATTTCTCGGTCTGGTGGCATGCCTGGCAGCTCTTCAGGGAATACATCTGGAAATTCACACACTACTGGAACCTTGTTTAGCTCAGAAACGTCCACCTTATTTAATCTCGGTTGCCGGGGTCTTTTTCCTTCCTTGGCTGATACTCTTATTGTCTTCCCTTGGTGGTGTGAGAATCACGGTCCTGTTGTAACAGCCGATGAAACCTTTATTGATGGTTAGCCAATCCATTCCTAGGATGACATCCAGTCCTTTATTTTCCAATACAATAAGATTTGCGTGAAACTCCAATCCTTCAAACTCAATGACCACATTTTGACAGTAATTCTGAGAAACTTGCTGAATCCCAGGGGACTTGATGATTATGGATTTCTCCAAAGGAAGCATCGAAAAATCATTTTGCAAAGCAAAACTTTTCGAAATGAAAGAGTGAGAAGCTCCAGAATCAAACAAAACCATTGCAGGTATTGTGTTGACAGGAAACGTACCGAGTACGATATCCGGACCATTTTGTGCCTCCTCTTTGGTTACGTGGTTCAGATGACCCTTCCTGTGGTTATTGTTGGGATTGAAATTGTTTCGCTTGGGTGCTGAATTATTGCCGCCGTTGTTCGGCTTTGGGGTTGAACTCCTTGGCTTGGGGCACTGTTTGGCATAGTGCCCTTCTTCTCCACAAGCGTAACAAGTAACGCCGGGGCGATAGGTGAATTCCTTGTCCCTTGCATGAAAATTCTTGATTGGGCGTGAGGCATTGGATGAGAATTTGTGTGTCCCACCCTTTTGAAAATCTGTCTTGCTTCGGTGATTGCGAGCGTGATTAGTCTGGTCCCCTTTTCGTTTGCGGATATCTTCCAGACTGCGTCTCTCATTTTCCAGAGTAATGGCTTTGTCCACCAGTGTTTTAAAATCAGGAAAAGTGTGCACGACCAGTTGGCATTTAAGCGCGGGCGCCAGACCGTCAAGGAATTTCTCCATCTTCTTGATTTCAGTCATACGCTCCTCATTGGCGTAGCGGGATAATAGGGTAAATTGACTGTTGTAATCTGACACTGTCATGTTCCTTTGTTTGAGGTCATCGAATTCTCTCTTCTTGATTTTCATAATACTCTTAGGAATATGTGCACCACGGAAACCTTCCTTGAAATCATTCCAGGTTATGTCAGTTTCGTTGGGATGCATGTGTAGAAAATTCTCCCACCACGATGTGGCTGCTCCTGTGAGATAGTGTGGAGCATATAGTACTTTCTCGAGATCTGAACACTTTGCAATAATTAATTTCCTCTCCATATCTCGAAGCCAGTCCTCGGCTTCAAGAGGCTTGTCAGTGTGAGAAAATGTTTGAGGACGTGTCTTCTGTAGTTCAGATAACTTGGAATGCTGTTGATACTATCCATGGTGATTTCCCATGTTGATGACTTGGTTCATCATCTCCCGATGTTGTTGCTGACTCTGCTCATAAAGGCGGCACATTTGTGAAAGTGCCGATTCACTGCCCTGTTGGCTTGACTGTCCCTGAGTGAACTCGTTGTTGGGTTGTGTATCATAACTTTCCTCTGGTGGAGTTGGCATGGAACGTGTCCAAGGACGAGACATTTTTCACTCTGGGGATATATTTTTGTAAAACTCACAAGAAAAGCGGAAAGAGTCGCAAAACAAAACCATAAATGCATAAAGTTGGCAGATAGAATTAAATAACTCGGCTTACTTAAGAAAAACAAATCGACTTGCGCACGGAGAAGGACTGCTCATTACATATCTTACACGCGGTTGGTAATTATACAATACATCACTCAGGATATGCGTACGAAATCCTGACATGTTATTTAGGCTAGTGCACTTCTCCAGATCCTACATGATGCGCAAACAGGCTACTTCTCACAACCTATGTACATATCTTACAAAGTGGTACAATACACGGCAGCTAAGCGTACTCAGGCGGAGATGTTGACGACCTCCTTTGCCCTGCCGAGGGCGAGGCGTAGCGAGGTTGGGGACTCGACTTCCTCCTCGCTAATGGGCTCCATACGTGTAGTGTTGCGCAGAGCGGACGGAGCGGTTGTCAGGGGCGGAGCAACACGTACAGGAGTGGGCGCGAAGGTTGGTGCAGTGCGCGCTGGAGTGGGCGCAATGACTTGGTTGAATTCTTCGGTAGAAGGCAGGCGACGAGCAGGCGTAAAAGATGCTGATGACGAGACAAAAGTCAGTGGCGGAGCGATGGGTAGGAGCTCCCTCCTGTTGGCAGCACAGCCATGGACTGAGTCCATGCGGGTAGCTACGAAGTCGTCCACCAGGTTGTCGAAGGCTGCCTCCAAGGCCCGGAGATACTCAATGAGCATCTCAAAAGCCTCGTCTCGTTCTCCTCTGGCGCAGGAGTATGCGTAGTGACAGGTGTAAGGCACATGGCACGGAAGATAACGGTAACGACGAGTCTTCATCGCGGGAAGGACATCCCTGAGACGAGCTATCGCCTCGCGGGCTGCCATCTGCATAGCATGCCTCTCCGTAGGCATTGCTCTTCCCATGAACCGGAAGTGGCGTAACTCACCACGCCCTCCCTTGAACTGCACCGCGGCCTGGTGCATGGTCACACTGTCATTGACTCGGTGCTGGCAGAGTGTGAAGACTGGGCGCACGGATGGCCCCATCGCGACCTGCATGATGAAAGAAAGAAGTTTGACGAACCCATCGGGCACGTTGGCGAAGGTCTGAGACTCGCAGCTGATGTCGGCCATCTACAAAAGTAGGCAAAAATTCTGCAGGGTCAGATCATAAATTTATGCTGACTGACAGAAAATGACTACAATTGCAAAAATATAAATAGCTCTATCATGCTAATAACTAATTAGCGATCGCACCTAGTGGCTTCCTACAGTCAGCCTAGCTCTGATACCAAGCTTGTCACGACCGGTTTTCCAATAAAAATATTTATTGAGAAACCAATCTTATGAGTCCAGTATGAGTGAAATCCTCCTCACTGGTAGACAATTTCTTGATACAATAAGCCAGTAGCATAAAATATATTACAGGGTTGAACTACGGTTGCTCAACCAAATTATTACAAGCACGCCAATAATTATACATAATGGCGGACATGACACAGTGGTGTGGAGGCATACTACTGACTCGAGGATATGGCGGTGGTGGAAAAACACAGCGGGGAGAGAAATACAAGACTCTATGTATATCATCTCATCGAGCGTCGAGGTGAGGCTCGATGAATTTATTTGGTAGCGGAAGCGGATATAAAACAGTGACCAAATCCAGGGTCGCACGAGACTGACTGGGACTCCTCTAAGTGTCGGACTCGCTATCGAACTCTTCATCCATGAAATCGCCTTCGTCAGCATCTGGCCAAATCAACAAGCCAATGAGTACTTTGAAAGTACTCGCAAGACAATTCGGACGTAAGATATAACAAATGCATGCATGGATGCGTCATGAATAAATTCACCAATGTACATTCAAAATTATCATAACAAGGTCAGTAAAAGGGAAACGGCGGTAGTCCGCCTGAAATCCCAACAGATCATAAATAATTACCGATCGGGTGTCTGAAGCGACGCCTCGAAAGGTGAACAACTAAATATAAGGAAAAAGATGCCACAGTCGGGCGTCTTAGCGACACCACATAAAGGGCTTAAAAGAAATACCTCAGTCGGACGTCGGGGCGACGTCACAGAAAGGGTTTAAAAAGAAATGCCACAGTCGGACGTCGGGGCGACATCACAGAAAGGGCTTTAAAAAGAAATGCCACAGTCGGACGTCGGGGCGACATCACAGAAAGGGCTTTAAAAGAAATGCCACAGTCGGACGTCGGGGCGACATCACAGAAAGGGCTTTAAAAGAAATGCCACAGTCGGACGTCGGGGCGACATCACAGAAAGGGCTTTAAAAGAAATGCCACAGTCGGACGTCGGGGCGACATCACAAAAGGGCTTTGATTCACAAGTAAATAATACTCATAATAAACATTTAATTCATGAGAATAAATGGGTTAGTCCATCCACAGGAATATTCATTTAACCGGAATTAGCACTCATGCGAATCACCGGGGTCTCTGTCATCAAAATCGTCATTGTTAGACAAGATAATACGAATCTGGACATGCAATAGATGATTTGGAGGGATATATGACTCTGCAGAGTTTGTACAAAATTATTCCCACAGCCAACGGATTTCCGTAGTCACGAAGGACTAGTTCCGTTTACGGTATTTCGGAAGAAAACACAGCTAACCAGTACACACCCATCCTTACCTCTCGATGCTAGGAATCACCCTAGACATCGTCCAAGAAAAACTTTTGAGACGGGGAGATCACAATCTCGAATAGCATGGGATCAAATTTATATACGCGCGCTCTAAGGGGTGCCCCCCTCTCGGTCCCAACCGGAAACACCCATGCCCCCTGACCGTATGACTGGCTTTAATCCAGGGCCATGGAACCATCATCACGGCCTCTCCTTTTGGTGTGTACCAGAAAAGCGGTTTGCAACTTACTAAACCATATTCCTTGCGGAAAACATGTGGTAGTACAGGGAAGAAAATGAGAGGAACTGGACCGACACGGTTTGACACTGAAGTCACATAGTCCGGCATGAGACTGGCATGCTACAACACTGCCATCTCACCCATTTTCATGCCAACCCATGGCCATTCATACTCACATCCATCCACTTATGGATCATCGAACTCACTTACCTCATTATCGCATAAAATGACATTCATCGATATGCTTATCAACATGCCATGAAACTAACTAAATGCAAAACATGCCAAGACACTCGTCATATCAAAAGTTCAAACATGCTTGCCTGGTTCAGAGTAGTCGGAGCCTAGCTCGGTGAAGTTCACGGCTCCGTCACCTCCTTCGGTATCTACGGTATAAAAAAATGCGCTATCGTGAATACCAAGGAGTGCACAGAAAGTATACCAAATATTTTCCAAATAAATCTGATAAAAAACTAGACAAAATTTTAAAGAGAACAGAAAAAGAATCAACCAAAAATACTTTTCTGTTTAAAAGTTATAAAGTTTTTTGTCCAGGGACTCATCTGTAATGAAACAGAAGTTTTCTAGGGGCTAGTTTACAAAAACAGAAAGCGCTTCGGTAGCGACTACGCCAGCCCAGAGGAAAGACATATTTGCCCGAAGGCGCTTCCAGAAAACGGTTCGATAGAAAGGGCAGAGAGGCTGACGGTGGGGTCCCACTCGTCAGGTTCAAATGTTCAAACGGGGCGGCAGAGTTCGTCGGTGCCCGAGAGCCGCGGTGGTCGCCGGCGGCGATCCACGGCGAGGTAGAGAGATCGGAGGGTACCTCCGTGCTTAGGGCACCCTTCCGCGTCGGTTGATGGTGGTGGAGGCGGTCGGCGAGCACCACGTCGACGGCGAGCTTTGCTCCGGCGGACGGCGGCTCGGGTGGTCGAGGGGCTCGTCGGAGAGGGCGGAGCGAGTCGAGGTGGCGGCCGAGGCGGATCGGGGCGGCCGGAGTTGGGGGAGGAGACCTCCTCGAGGTCCTCCGAGTGGCCTGGCGTGGCGCTGGTGCGGAATGGGGATGAGGCGTGCACGAGGTTGAGCTCGGGGGCCCTTTTTATAGGCGGCCCGAGGCGGTTGCCGTGAACGGGGTCTCCGGCGAGCGATTACGGTGGTGCAGTGCTCGGTCGGGGGTGATTAGGGAGTCGAGCGCCGTCGTGGGAGTCTACTGGGTCCGTTTTGGTGCTAATCGAGCTGGAGATCGGTGCTTAGGAGGGAGTTCGACAGAACGGGGCGGCGCGGGCCCGTCGGCGGCAGGGAGCGCGTCCTGTGCTTGCCGGTCGCGGTGGCGGTGCACGGGCGTGCGCTGGCGTGCATGAGGCCACACGGAGAGCCAGGGGGCGCTGGGCGGCGCGGAACGGCGTTGAGCCGCCGTTCTTGCCCCCTGTCAGCCGCCGCGGGAGGTCCCGACGCCGCGGAAGAATCCGGCGAGGGCGGGCCATCGTGCCACCGACGCCAGGAAGAGGCCAAGTGAGCGTGTGGTGCTCCAGACAGTAGGAAGAGGCGGAGAGAAACGTGCCAAAGGCACTGTGAGCGCGTGAGAGGAACTGACGAACGCACACGACACTGAATCTGAACTTTTCTGAATTTTTGAACAGTAACAGTGCCCGCAAGGTGTTCGACAGAATGAAAATGGCATCTAGGGATTTTTCCTTGAGCTGATACTTGGTGGAGTGGCTTCTCATCGCTCAAATAGGTTGCCTGAATTTTGGTGGAATTTTTGGAGTAGTGTAGATATGAATTTCATCAAATTTGGCAAATCTGGTCCAAACTTGCAGAGGCTGAATTTTGAAAATTTTGAAAAGAGAAGGAGTGGACCAAGATGGTTCTGGGTTGTGGGTACAAAGGACTATCCAGGGGAGTTGGTTTGAGGTCAAAACTCAAATGCAATATGGTACTTGCTTTGAAAATCATTTGGGCTCAAGATAATTTTCAGAATTGATTTGAGAGGGAAAATAATTAGAATAAAATCCAAAACTTGTTTGGATTAGTTGGGACAGAGAACTTAGGTTGATCACAAGGTGTAGGGGAGATTTTGGAGGGTTTTACCACATGGGAACAATCCAAAGTCAAGGGTGGTTCCAAGATATGAAAATCCCCAAATTATCATAGAGCTTCATTTTGAAATAAAACAAATTAAAACTCCCAAAAATAAATTTGAGAGAGAACCAACAGAGAAGAAGTTCCAAAAGATCAAACACCAAAGTTTGAAAAAAATAAAATCCTTGCCAAGGCAAAGGAAGTTTTTAAGTGGAAGGTTTTTTCTGAAAAAGAATTTTTTTTTAAAAAAAACCTCTCCTCAAAAACCACAAAATTTTTGATAAAAACCAAATAAAAATTTTAGAGTGTCACAACACCTACCCCCTTAGGAAAAATCTCGTCCCCGAGATTTCAGCTGATCCTTAAATAGGTGTGGATGCTCAGTCCGAAGAAAATCCTCGCTTTCCCAAGTTGCTTCACTGTTGGTGTAATTGCTCCACTGGACTTTGAAAAACTTGATGGTCTTCTGTCGAGTCCTCCTTTCAGATTCCTCTAATATTCTTACGGGACGTTCTCGATAAGTGAGGTCTGGCTGCACATCAATGTTTTCATGGGATACTTGTTTCTCTGGGTTGCTTACGTACTTCCTTAATTGAGAGACGTGGAACACGTCGTGAATGTCGGACAAGTCTTCGGGTAAGTCTAGCTGGTAGGCTACAGTGCCTCATCGTGCCACTATACAGAATGGTCCAATGAATCTTGGTGCTAACTTTCCTTTAATCTTAAACCGTTGCAATCCTCTCATCGGGGACACTCTCAGGTATACGAACTCACCTGGTTCGAAGCTGACCCTACGATGTTTCTGATCATAATAACTCTTCTGTCGACTTTGAGCGGTCTTAAGTCGGTCTCTGATTAGCTTGACCTTCTCCTCGGCTTCTCTGAGCATGTCTGGTCCGAAGATGCGGCTGTCTCCGGTCTCTAACCAATTTAACGGGGTACGACACCTTCGTCCGTATAAGGCCTCAAATGGTGCCATTTGTAGGCTGGCCTGGTAGCTATTGTTATATGCGAACTCGGCGTATGGCAGGCTTTCTTCCCAACTGGTTCCATATGTGAGGACACATGCTCTCAGCATGTCTTCTAAAACCTAGTTTACGCGTTCTATTTGTCCATCAGTCTGTGGGTGGTATGCGGTACTGAAGGCTAGTTGGGTTCCCAGAGCCTGTTGTAAATGCTCCCAAAATCTTGAGACGAACTGAGTGCCTCTGTCGGATATTATAGTCTTCGGGACACCGTGCAGACAAACTATGCGGGAAAGATAAATCCTGGCAAGCCTCTGAGTGGTGTAGGTTGTCTTCACTGGAATAAAGTGTGCCACCTTGGTCAACCTGTCAGTGATGACCCATATGGCATCATTCCCGTGTCGTGACCGAGGTAGTCCGACAATAAAATCCATCCCTATTTCATCCCATTTCCACTCAGGTATTTTGTTAGGTTGCAGTAGTCCGGCTGGTCTCTGATGTTCAGCTTTTATGCGTTGACATGAGTCGCAACATGCAATGAAGGCGGCTATGTCCCTCTTCATACCGTGCCACCAAAATCTTTCCTGAATATCCTTATACATTTTGGTTCCTCCAGGGTGGATCGAATATGGAGTGGTGTGTGCTTCAGCTAAAATTTGCTGTTTAAGGTCTTCTATGTTTGGCACGCATAGCCTTTCTCCGTACCATAATATTCCTTTATTGTCTATTACGAATTCCGAGGCCTTGCCCATACTCAACTTTCTTTTAATTCCTTCAATGCTGGGGTGACCGGGCTGAGCTTCTTTAATTTTCTCCACAAGGTTGGGTTGTATTTCCAAGTTTGATATGGTGCCTTCTGCTACCATTATCAAGTTGAGCTTGGCAAATTCTTGATGGAATTCGGGCCTCAAGCTGTGCTGATAGTTTCCGTCGGAGCTAGGGTTCCGACTCAGGGCATCGGCCACTACATTTGCTTTCCCTGGATGGTAATGGATCCCAACATCATAATCCTTTACCAATTCCAACCAGCGGCGTTGCCATAAATTTAGTTCTGGCTGCGTGAAAATATATTTGAGACTTGTGGTCCGTATATATTTCACATCGATTCCCAAGTAAGAAATGCCTCCATTCCTTGAGTGCATGAATAACTGCTGCCATTTCTAAGTCATGAGTGGGATAATTTTCCTCATGCTTGCGAAGTTGCCTTGAGGCGTAGGCGACAACCTTGCCTTCTTGCATCAACACGCATCCGAGACCCTTTCTGGGCGCGTCACAATATACTTCAAAATTCTTGTGTATGTCGGGTACAATTAATACCGGTGCTGTTGTTAATTTCCGCTTTAGCTCTTGGAAACTTTTCTCGCAGGCTTCTGTCCACTCAAATTTCTTATCTTTCTTGAGTAACTGTGTCATAGGCTTGGCTATGGTGGAAAATCCTTCAATAAATCTGCGGTAATATGCTGCCATTCCCAAGAAACTCCGTATGTCCGTTACGCTGGCTGGTGATTTCCAGTCAAGTACGGCCTTGACTTTCTCTGGGTCCACTGCGATACCGTCTTGAGTCAGCACGTGGCCTAGAAAACCTACTTGTCTTAGCCAAAATTCGCACTTGCTGAACTTGGCATACAATTGGTGTTTTCTTAGCTCTCCTAGCACAATCCTGAGATGTTTTGCGTGCTCTTCTGGTGTCTTGGAATATACCAGTATATCGTCGATGAATACCATGACGAACTTGTCCATAAACTTCATAAATACTTTGTTCATGAGGTGAACAAAATATGCTGGGGCGTTAGTTAATCCAAATGGCATCACTGTGAACTCGTACAGTCCATATCTGGAGGTGAAGGCTGTTTTGGGGATATCTTCCGTTCGTACCTTCAATTGATGGTATCCAGACCTTAAGTCAATTTTTGAGAATACCTTGGCCTGAGCAAGTTGATCAAATAAATCATTTATTCTTGGCATCGGGTATTTGTTTTTGACTGTGACCATGTTAAGTGCTCGATAGTCAATACATAATCTTAGTGTTCCATCCTTCTTTTTGGCGAATAAAATTGGTGATCCCCAAGGTGAGGAGCTGGCTCGAATGTATCCTTTTTCCAGTAATTCCTTTATTTGCTTCTTCAACTCGACCAACTCGGATGGTGCCATTCTGTATGGTTTCTTGTATATGGGGGCGGTTCCTGGCGCTAGCTCAATGCGGAATTCTATTTCTCGGTCTGGTGGCATGCCTGGCAGCTCTTCAGGGAATACATCTGGAAATTCACACACTACTGGAACCTTGTTTAGCTCAGAAACGTCCACCTTATTTAATCTCGGTTGCCGGGGTCTTTTTCCTTCCTTGGCTGATACTCTTATTGTCTTCCCTTGGTGGTGTGAGAATCACGGTCCTGTTGTAACAGCCGATGAAACCTTTATTGGTGGTTAGCCAATCCATTCCTAGGATGACATCCAGTCCTTTATTTTCCAATACAATAAGATTTGCGTGAAACTCCAATCCTTCAAACTCAATGACCACATTTTGACAGTAATTCTGAGAAACTTGCTGAATCCCAGGGGACTTGATGATTATGGATTTCTCCAAAGGAAGCATCGAAAAATCATTTTGCAAAGCAAAACTTTTCGAAATGAAAGAGTGAGAAGCTCCAGAATCAAACAAAACCATTGCAGGTATTGTGTTGACAGGAAACGTACCGAGTACGATATCCGGAGCATTTTGTGCCTCCTCTTTGGTTACGTGGTTCAGATGACCCTTCCTGTGGTTATTGTTGGGATTGAAATTGTTTCGCTTGGGTGCTGAATTATTGCCGCCGTTGTTCGGCTTTGGGGTTGAACTCCTTGGCTTGGGGCACTGTTTGGCATAGTGCCCTTCTTCTCCACAAGCGTAACAAGTAACGCCGGGGCGATAGGTGAATTCCTTGTCCCTTGCATGAAAATTCTTGATTGGGCGTGAGGCATTGGATGAGAATTTGTGTGTCCCACCCTTTTGAAAATCTGTCTTGCTTCGGTGATTGCGAGCGTGATTAGTCTGGTCCCTTTTTCGTTTGCGGATATCTTCCAGACTGCGTCTCTCATTTTCCAGAGTAATGGCTTTGTCCACCAGTGTTTTAAAATCAGGAAAAGTGTGCACGACCAGTTGGCATTTAAGCGCGGGCGCCAGACCGTCAAGGAATTTCTCCATCTTCTTGATTTCAGTCATACGCTCCTCATTGGCGTAGCGGGATAATAGGGTAAATTGACTGTTGTAATCTAACACTGTCATGTTCCTTTGTTTGAGGTCATCGAATTCTCTCTTCTTGATTTTCATAATACTCTTAGGAATATGTGCACCACGGAAACCTTCCTTGAAATCATTCCAGGTTATGTCAGTTTCGTTGGGATGCATGTGTAGAAAATTCTCCCACCACGATGCGGCTGCTCCTGTGAGATAGTGTGGAGCATATAGTACTTTCTCGAGATCTGAACACTTTGCAATAATTAATTTCCTCTCCATATCTCGAAGCCAGTCCTCGGCTTCAAGAGGCTTGTCAGTGTGAGAAAATGTTTGAGGACGTGTCTTCTGTAGTTCAGATAACTTGGAATGCTGTTGATACTGTCCATGGTGATTTCCCATGTTGATGACTTGGTTCATCATCTCCCGATGTTGTTGCTGACTCTGCTCATAAAGGCGGCACATTTGTGAAAGTGCCGATTCACTGCCCTGTTGGCTTGACTGTCCCTGAGTGAACTCGTTGTTGGGTTGTGTATCATAACTTTCCTCTGGTGGAGTTGGCATGGAACGTGTCCAAGGACGAGACCTTTTTCACTCTGGGGATATATTTTTGTAAAACTCACAAGAAAAGCGGAAAGAGTCGCAAAACAAAACCATAAATGCATAAAGTTGGCAGATAGAATTAAATAACTCGGCTTACTTAAGAAAAACAAATCGACTTGCGCACGGAGAAGGACTGCTCATTACATATCTTACACGCGGTTGGTAATTATACAATACATCACTCAGGATATGCGTACGAAATCCTGACATGTTATTTAGGCTAGTGCACTTCTCCAGATCCTACATGATGCGCAAACAGGCTACTTCTCACAACCTATGTACATATCTTACAAAGTGGTACAATACACGGCAGCTAAGCGTACTCAGGCGGAGATGTTGACGACCTCCTTTGCCCTGCCGAGGGCGAGGCGTAGCGAGGTTGGGGACTCGACTTCCTCCTCGCTAATGGGCTCCATACGTGTAGTGTTGCGCAGAGCGGACGGAGCGGTTGTCAGGGGCGGAGCAACACGTACAGGAGTGGGCGCGAAGGTTGGTGCAGTGCGCGCTGGAGTGGGCGCAATGACTTGGTTGAATTCTTCGGTAGAAGGCAGGCGACGAGCAGGCGTAAAAGATGCTGATGACGAGACAAAAGTCAGTGGCGGAGTGATGGGTAGGAGCTCCCTCCTGTTGGCAGCACAGCCATGGACTGAGTCCATGCGGGTAGCTACGAAGTCGTCCACCAGGTTGTCGAAGGCTGCCTCCAAGGCCCGGAGATACTCAATGAGCATCTCAAAAGCCTCGTCTCGTTCTCCTCTGGCGCAGGAGTATGCGTAGTGACAGGTGTAAGGCACATGGCACGGAAGATAACGGTAACGACGAGTCTTCATCGCGGGAAGGACATCCCTGAGACGAGCTATCGCCTCGCGGGCTGCCATCTGCATAGCATGCCTCTCCGTAGGCATTGCTCTTCCCATGAACCGGAAGCGGCGTAACTCACCACGCCCTCCCTTGAACTGCACCGCGGCCTGGTGCATGGTCACACTATCGTTGACTCGGTGCTGGCAGAGTGTGAAGACTGGGCGCACGGATGGCCCCATCGCGACCTGCACGATGAAAGAAAGAAGTTTGACGAACCCATCGGGCACGTTGGCGAAGGTCTGAGACTCGCAGCTGATGTCGGCCATCTACAAAAGTAGGCAAAAATTCTGCAGGGTCAGATCATAAATTTATGCTGACTGACAGAAAATGACTACAATTGCAAAAATATAAATAGCTCTATCATGCTAATAACTAATTAGCGATCGCACCTAGTGGCTTCCTATAGTCAGCCTGGCTCTGATACCAAGCTTGTCACGACTGGTTTTCCAGTAAAAATATTTATTGAGAAACCAATCTTTTGAGTCCAGTATGAGAGAAATCCTCCTCACTGGTAGACAATTTCTTGATACAATAAGCCAGTAGCATAAAATATATTACAGGGTTGAACTACGGTTGCTCAACCAAATTATTACAAGCACGCCAATAATTATACATAATGGCGGACATGACACAGTGGTGTGGAGGCATACTACTGACTCGAGGATATGGCGGTGGTGGAAAAACACAGCGGGGAGAGAAATACAAGACTCTATGTCTATCATCTCATCGAGCGTCGAGGTGAGGCTCGATGAATTTATTTGGTAGCGGAAGCGGATATAAAACAGTGACCAAATCCAGGGTCGCACGAGACTGACTGGGACTCCTCTAAGTGTCGGACTCGCTATCGAACTCTTCATCCATGAAATCGCCTTCGTCAGCATCTGTCCAAATCAACAAGCCAGTGAGTACTTTGAAAGTACTCGCAAGACAGTTCAGACGTAAGATATAACAAATGCATGCATGGATGCGTCATGAATAAATTCACCAATGTACATTCAAAATTATCATAACAAGGTCAGTAAAAGGGAAACGGCGGTAGTCCGCCTGAAATCCCAACAGATCATAAATAATTACCGATCGGGTGTCTGAAGCGACGCCTCGAAAGGTGAACAACTAAATATAAGGAAAAAGATGCCACAGTCGGGCGTCTTAGCGACACCACATAAAGGGCTTAAAAGAAATACCTCAGTCGGACGTCGGGGCGACGTCACAGAAAGGGTTTAAAAAGAAATGCCACAGTCGGACGTCGGGGCGACATCACAGAAAGGGCTTTAAAAGAAATGCCACAGTCGGACGTCGGGGCGACATCACAGAAAGGGCTTTAAAAGAAATGCCACAGTCGGACGTCGGGGCGACATCACAGAAAGGGCTTTAAAAGAAATGCCACAGTCGGACGTCGGGGCGACATCACAGAAAGGGCTTTAAAAGAAATGCCACAGTCGGACGTCGGGGAGACATCACAAAAAGGGCTTTGATTCACAAGTAAATAATACTCATAATAAACATTTAATTCATGAGAATAAATGGGTTAGTCCATCCACAGGAATATTCATTTAACCGGAATTAGCACTCATGCGAATCACCGGGGTCTCTGTCATCAAAACTGTCATTGTTAGACAAGATAATACGAATCTGGACATGGAATAGATGATTTGGAGGGATATATGACTCTGCAGAGTTTGTACAAAATTATTCCCACAGCCAACGGATTTCCGTAGTCACGAAGGACTAGTTCCGTTTACGGTATTTCGGAAGAAAACACAGCTAACCAGTACACACCCATCCTTACCTCTCGATGCTAGGAATCACCCTAGACATCGTCCAAGAAAAACTTTTGAGACGGGGAGATCACAATCTCGAATAGCATGGGATCAAATTTATATACGCGCGCTCTAAGGGGTGCCCCCCTCTCGGTCCCAACCGGAAACACCCATGCCCCCTGACCGGATGACTGGCTTTAATCCAGGGCCATGGAACCATCATCACGGCCTCTCCTTTTGGTGTGTACCAGAAAAGCGGTTTGCAACTTACTAAACCATATTCCTTGCGGAAAACATGTGGTAGTACAGGGAAGAAAATGAGAGGAACTGGACCGACACGGTTTGACACTGAAGTCACATAGTCCGGCATGAGACTGGCATGCTACAACACTGCCATCTCACCCATTTTCATGCCAACCCATGGCCATTCATACTCACATCCATCCACTTATGGATCATCGAACTCACTTACCTCATTATCGCATAAAATGACATTCATCGATATGCTTATCAACATGCCATGAAACTAACTAAATGCAAAACATGCCAAGACACTCGTCATATCAAAAGTTCAAACATGCTTGCCTGGTTCAGAGTAGTCGGAGCCTAGCTCGGTGAAGTTCACGGCTCCGTCACCTCCTTCGGTATCTACGGTATAAAAAAAATGCGCTATCGTGAATACCAAGGAGTGCACAGAAAGTATACCAAATATTTTCCAAATAAATCTGATAAAAAACTAGACAAAATTTTAAAGAGAACAGAAAAAGAATCAACCAAAAATACTTTTCTGTTTAAAAGTTATAAAGTTTTTTGTCCAGGGACTCATCTGTAATGAAACAGAAGTTTTCTAGGGGCTAGTTTATAAAAACAGAAAGCGCTTCGGTAGCGACTACGCCAGCCCAGAGGAAAGACATATTTGCCCGAAGGCGCTTCCAGAAAACGGTTCGATAGAAAGGGCAGAGAGGCTGACGGTGGGGTCCCACTCGTCAGGTTCAAATGTTCAAACGGGGCGGCAGAGTTCGCCGGTGCCCGAGAGCCGCGGTGGTCGCCGGCGGCGATCCGCGGCGAGGCAGAGAGATCGGAGGGTACCTCCGTGCTTAGGGCACCCTTCCGCGTCGGTTGATGGTGGTGGAGGCGGTCGGCGAGCACCACGTCGACGGCGAGCTTTGCTCCGGCGGACGGCGGCTCGGGTGGTCGAGGGGCTCGTCGGAGAGGGCGGAGCGAGTCGAGGTGGCGGCCGAGGCGGATTGGGGCGGCCGGAGTTGGGGGAGGAGACCTCCTCGAGGTCCTCCGAGTGGCCTGGCGTGGCGCTGGTGCGGAGTGGGGATGAGGCGTGCACGAGGTTGAGCTCGGGGGCCCTTTTTATAGGCGGCCCGAGGCGGTTGCCGTGAACGGGGTCTCCGGCGAGCGATTACGGTGGTGCAGTGCTCGGTCGGGGGTGATTAGGGAGTCGATCGCCGTCGTGGGAGTCTACTGGGTCCGTTTTGGTGCTAATCGAGCTGGAGATCGGTGCTTAGGAGGGAGTTCGACAGAACGGGGCGGCGCGGGCCCGTCGGCGGCAGGGAGCGCGTCCTGTCCTTGCCGGTCGCGGTGGCGGTGCACGGGCGTGCGCTGGCGTGCATGAGGCCACACGGAGAGCCAGGGGGCGCTGGGCGGCGCGGAACGGTGTTGAGCCGCCGTTCTTGCCCCCTGTCAGCCGCCACGGGAGGTCCCGACGCCGCGGAAGACTCCGGCGAGGGCGGGCCATCGTGCCACCGACGCCAGGAAGAGGCCAAGTGAGCGTGTGGTGCTCCAGACAATAGGATGAGGCGGAGAGAAACGTGCCAAAGGCACTGTGAGCGCGTGATAGGAACTGACGAACGCACACGACACTGAATCTGAACTTTTCTGAATTTTTGAACAGTAACAGTGCCCGCAAGGTGTTCGACAAAATGAAAATGGCATCTAGGGATTTTTCCTTGAGCTGATACTTGGTGGAGTGGCTTCTCATTGCTCAAATAGGTTGCCTGAATTTTGGTGGAATTTTTGGAGTAGTGTAGATATGAATTTCATCAAATTTGGCAAATCTGGTCCAAACTTGCAGAGGCTGAATTTTGAAAATTTTGAAAAGAGAAGGAGTGGATCAAGATGGTTCTGGGTTGTGGGTACAAAGGACTATCCAGGGGAGTTGGTTTGAGGTCAAAACTCAAATGCAATATGGTACTTGCTTTGAAAATCATTTTGGCTCAAGATAATTTTCAGAATTGATTTGAGAGGGAAAATAATTAGAATAAAATCCAAAACTTGTTTGGATTAGTTGGGACAGAGAACTTAGGTTGATCACAAGGTGTAGGGGAGATTTTGGAGGGTTTTACCACATGGGAACAATGCAAAGTCAAGGGTGGTTCCAAGATATGAAAATCCCCAAATTATCATAGAGCTTCATTTTAAAATAAAACAAATTAGAACTCCCAAAAATAAATTTGAGAGAGAACCAACAGAGAAGAAGTTCCAAAAGATCAAACACCAAAGTTTGAAAAAAATAAAATCCTTGCCAAGGCAAAGGAAGTTTTTAAGTGGAAGGTTTTTTCTGAAAAAGAATTTTTTTTTAAAAAAACCTCTCCTCAAAAACCACAAAATTTTTGATAAAAACCAAATAAAAATTTTCGAGTGTCACAGCCCAGACCCCTGCGCCATAGGATTTAGACCGACATGCTGACCTCTCTGTTCTGCCTAGGTAGGGCTGCGACGTGTTGATCTTCCGAGGCCGGGCATGACCCAGAAAAGTGTGTCCGGCCAAAGCGGATCGAGCATGTCGGATAATGTGGTGCACCCCTGCAGGGAAGTTTATCTATTCGAATAGCCGTGTCCACGGTAACAGGCGACCCGGAGTTGTACCTTGACCTTATGACAACTAGAACCAGATACTTAATAAAATACACCCTTCCAAGTGCTAGATATAACCCGGTGATTGCTCTCACGCAGGGCGACAAGGAGAGGATTGCCGGGTAGGATTATGCTATACGATGATACTTGGTGAACTTACCATCTACTCTTTTCTACATGCTGCAAGATGGAGGCTGCCAGAAGCGTAGTCTGATGACCCACAAGTGTAGGGGATCAATCGTATTCCTTTCGATAAGTAAGAGTGTCGAACCCAACGAGGAGCAGAAGGAAATGATAAACGGTTTTCAGTAAGGTTTTCTCTGCAAGCACTAAAATTGTAGGTGATAGATAGTTTTGTGATAAGATAAATGGTAACGAGTAACAAGTAAATAAAGTAAATAAAGTGCAGCAAGGTGGCCCAATCCTTTATGTAGCAAAGGATAAGCCTGGACAATTTCTAATAATGAGAAAGGAGCTCCCGAGGACACATGGGAATTATCGTCAAGCTAGTTTTCATCATGTTCATATGATTCGCGTTCGGTACTTTGATAATTTGGTATGTGGGTGGACCGGTACTTGGGTACTGCCCTAACTTGGACAAGCATCCCACTTATGATTAACCCCTATTGCAAGCGTCCGCAACTACAAAAGAAGTATTAAGGTAAACCTAACCACAGCATTAAACATTTGGATCCATATCAGCCCCTAATGAAGCAACACATAAACTAGGGTTTAAGCTTCTGTCACTCTAGCAACCCATCATTTATTACTTCCCCATGCCTTCCTCTAGGCTCAAATAATGGTGAAGTGTCATGTAGTCGACGTTGACATAACACCACTAGAGGAAAAGACAACATACATCTCACCAAAATATCGAACGAATACCAAATTCACATGACTACTAATAGCAAGACTTCACCCATGTCCACAGGAACAAACGTAACTACTCACGGAGCATATTCATGTTCATAATCAGAGGAGTAATAATATGCATAAAGGGTATGAACATATGATCTTCCACCAAGTAAACCAATCAGTATCAACTGCAAGGAGTAATCAACACTACTAGCAACCCACAGGTACCAATTTGTGGTTTTGATACAAGATTGGATACAAGAGATGAACTAGGGTTTTGAGAGGAGATGGTGCTGGTGAAGATGTTGATGGAGATTGACCCCCTCTCGATGAGAGGATCGTTGGTGATGACGTTGGTGATGATTTACCCCTCTCGGAGGGAAGTGTCCCCGGCAGAACAGCTCCGCCAGAGCCCTAGATTGGTTCCGCCAAGGTTCCGCCTCGTGGCGGCGGAGTTTCATCCCGTCAGCTTGCCCACGATTTTTTCCAGGGTAAAAGCTCTGATATAGCAGAAGATGGACAACAGAGGCCCACCAAGGGGCCCAGGAGATAGGGGGGCGCGCCCTGTAGGGGGGGGCCTCCTGTCTCCTGGACAGGGTGTGGGCCCCCTGGTGTATTTCTTTCACTCAATAATTCTTATAAATTCCAAAACGATGTTTCGTGGAGTTTCAGGACTTTTGGAGCTGTGCAGAATAGGTTTCCAACGTTTCCTCCTTTTCCAGCCAGAATTCCAGCTGCCGGCATTCCCCCTCTTCATGGTAAACCTTGTAAAATAAGAGAGAATAGCCATAAGTATTGAGATATAATGTGTAATAACAGCCCATAATGCAATAAATATTGATATAAAACCATGATGCAAAATGGACGTATCATAGTCTTCGACAGGACTAGCTATCCCCCTCTTATTCTGGCATTCTGCAGTTCAGTCCATCGATATTGCCCCTTTACACAGATACCCATGCATATGTAGTGTATATCCTTGCTTGCGAGTACTTTGGATGAGTACTCACGGTTGCTTTGCTTCCTCTTTTCCCCCCTTTTCCTCTACTTCTCGGACGTCGCAACCAGATGTTGGAGCCCAGGAGCCAGACGCCACCGTCAACGACGACCCCTACTACACCGAGGGTGCCTACTACTACGTTCAGGCCGCCGACGACCAGGAGTAGTTTAGGAGGATCCCAGGCAGGAGGCCTACACCTCTTTCGATCTGTATCCCAGTTTGCGCTAGCCATCTTATGGCAACTTGTTTAACTTATGTCTGTACTCTGATATTGTTGCTTTTGCTGACTCATCTATGATCGAGCACTTGTATTCGAGCCCTCGAGGCCCCTGGCTTGTATTATGATGTGTGTATGACTTATTTTATTTTTAGAGTTGTGTTGTGATATCTTCCCGTGAGTCCCTGATCTTGATCGCACACGTTTGCATGTATGATTAGTGTACAATTGAATCGTGGGTGTCACAAGTTGGTATCAGAGCCGACTGCCTATAGGAATCCCCCTTCCAAACTCCTTGGCCAAAGTTGAGTCTAGTCATTGCAAAACTTTTTCTCACATGGCTGTGTGGCTTACGGCCCACGTCACCATTCGGTGGTATTAGGATATTTTTTCCTCGTCTATACTCTGGGACTTTGATCTCTCTTCTACTCAGGTTAAAATGAATTTTTCTAACTCTAACTCTAGGTTCTCGTAATTACTTCTTCCCGGAGAGCCCCTCACTCCAGATGATTACTAGGTGCACCAGAACGTTTCGAAGACGCTATTCGATGTTTTCCCGAGACGCTTGTGCCCACCGCTTTTGCAAATTCCCTACCACTATTATATCCGTATGGATAACTGCATACACTTGTCTACATTCAATCCCATTGATCTTATTATTACAAGATGCCCCGAACTACTCTCCGTTGTTCCAAGAATCCTTTGAGCTTAGTGCTCTACAGTTCTTGCCTCATGAATACCCCCTATGAATAATTCCTCGCATTTACTGAGTATCCGTTCTTCCCCCGTTGTTCATATGATTCACAAGATACATTGAGATGTTATCTGATCTTCTAGTAATCCTCTGGCTACTATTGCTCTGCAAATACTTGTCTGCTTACATTATGGTTGCGTTCCATATGACTAGCAATATTCATTAGTATCCTTTGTTATTGTAATTTCGAGCTCCTTGATTCAATATGTTGGTATTGCTAGCGATCCTCAGTCGAATCCTCAAATTTATCCTCCTGGCTCAGACGTCATTTTGACCAGGAGCTGGTTCTCGACCAATCAAATGGTCGTCGATTATACACCTAAGTCTATAAACTTATCCATCCTTAACCAGAGTGTTTGCTTCTAATCCCTTGATTTGAAGCTCATAATTCCTTTGCATTTGAGCTTTGAATTAGTTAGCTGTTTCGATAATCTGATCTCCTTGCTTTCTTTCTTCTTCCGGTTGAGTATTGATGCTCACATCAGATCCCTTATGGACCACGAGATCCTTTATTGGATTTTATCCGACGATGTCCTTCATATTCAATAACTCTATGAGTCTTTTCTCGGATACATAATGCCTTTGGTAAATTGTATCCTCTGCTTTGTCAAACATGCTCTGCTTTCGAGCTTGTGTAATTTACCCCTGAAGTTTGTGGTATATGTTCCTAAGAGGCCTCGATGGGTTGAACCTATTCCTTTCTCTAATTCATGTGAACCCTGAAACTACTACGGGTCATACTCTACTGGTGTTATATATGTCAGATAAAATTTCAATACCACAACTTCGTTGAAGGCGAGGAGTGAATGGAAGGTTATGCATTAAAGAAGTGGGAGTCGACCTTGAACTTTGTGTTCATGCCCGTGGACATGATGTAGATCCTATCATGGAAGTTTCTTGTTAACTATCATCTGGTATCTGTGAATTGATCCTTTGCAACCGTGGTTCCGACCATAATTGATCATCTTTGATCCTATTCTCGGACAAGTTGAAGTACTTGCCTTCTGCGGATAAATATGCCACTTCAACCTCTATTCTGATATGCCTTCGAGTATTACCCTCGGTATCTTGAGAATATCACGGAACTACATAACTTCTTATGAGTTCATCAGCTATTTATTCTTACTGATTCCAATTTTGTCCTAGGGTTCTGAGTGGTAAATCACTCGAGGACACCGAAAAGTTAATTGAGACCTCACTACGATTTAACAACTCTTAGTAATCTTTGTTTCTTACGATTTTGTACTTGATCATGTCATTCTCACTCGATTGTCTAAACCATCATCGTCATGCTGAAGCTTGACCATGCTATCTATGTCCTTCATCCTTGGAACACCATTACATCAATGCACTAAACTTAAATCGAGCCTTCAACATTATGTTCGTTGTCTCAGAAGGCAATTTTGATTCTGAGCTTGCAATCTTATCTGTGGTTCCAATAACCTTTTGTTTTCATCAGTCCTTTGACTTGATGTCATCGTCGATTGATTACCTCTTCGTGAAATCACTCGACTAAATTTGTCAGGATCATTATCAGCATTCTGAGCTCTTCCATGATATCAATCAAATGTTTGATGGGGATTACCATCCTAGTCCCCAAGTAATTTGTATTGTCATCAACTACTTTCTTGCCTTCTTCCAACACAATCTTTTTCGTGTTTTGTGATTATACCTTGA
Source organism: Triticum aestivum (assembly GCF_018294505.1). NCBI lineage: Eukaryota > Viridiplantae > Streptophyta > Magnoliopsida > Poales > Poaceae > Triticum > Triticum aestivum. Next base: position 667,110,485 of record NC_057795.1, on the reverse strand, counting down.
GTTCCTTCCTATCCAGCATTTGTTCTTCTTTACCTTGGAGTATTACCATCTTTTATGTTAAGAATGTCGTGAGAATTTCACCACCTCTTAAGAATTCTTGGTATAGTGATACTTCTCACAAGCACCATTCTTTCTTGATCCGCGTATTGACTAACCGGGAATATCAACAATTGAATGGTGCTGTTTGGATTCTGTACTTCTAGCAAGCCTATTGCTTTGAAGTTATTCATTCTTAGATTATTAGTTATGGAATCACCATTCCAGCATTGATCATGCTACCTAAGTGTTGGGGAACGTAGTAATTTCAAAATTTTCCTATGCACACGGGAGATCATGGTGATGCATAGCAACGAGAGGGGAGAGTGTTGTCTACGTACCCTCGTAGACCGAAAGCGGAAGCGTTAGAACAACGCGATTGATGTAGTCGTACGTCTTCACGGCCCGACCGATCAAGCACCGAAACTATGGCACCTCCGAGTTCTAGCACACGTTCAGCTCGATGACGATCCCCGGGCTCCGATCCAGCAGGGTGTCGGGGAAGAGTTCTGTCAGCACGACGGCATGGTGACGATCTTAATGTTCTACCGTCGCAGGGCTTCGCCTAAGCACCGCTACAATATTATCGAGGACTATGGTGGAGGGGGGCACCACACACGGCTAAGAGATCTTGGAGATCAATTGTTGTGTCTTAGAGGTGCCCCCTGCCCCCGTATATAAAGGAGCCAAGGGGGAGGGGGCGGCCTGCCAAGGAGGGCGCGCCAAGGGGGAGTCCTACTCCCACCGGGAGTAGGACTCCCTTCTTTCCTAGTTGGAGAAGGAGAAGGGGTGAAGGAGGAGGAAGAGGGGAAGGAAAGGGGGGGGCGCCGCCCCCCTCTCCTTGTCCTATTCGGACTAGGGGAGGAGGGGGCGCGGCCAGCCCCTTGCCTCCTCTCTTCCTCTCCACTAGGGCCCATGTAGGCCCATTAAGCCCCCGGGGGGTTCCGGTAACCTCCCGGTACTCCGGTAAAATCCCGATTTCACCCGGAACAATTCCGATATCCAAATATAGGCTTCCAATATATCAATCTTTATGTCTCGACCATTTCGATACTCCTCGTCATGTACGTGATCACATCCGGGGCTCCGAACAACCTTCGGTACATCAAAAACTATAAACTCATAATATAACGGTCATCGTAACGTTAAGCGTGCGGACCCTACGGGTTCGAGAACTATGTAGACATGACCTAGAACTGTTTCCGGTCAATAACCAATAGCGGAACCTGGATGCTCATATTGGCTCCTACATATTCTACAAAGATCTTTATCGGTCAAACCGCATAACAACATACGTTGTTCCCTTTGTCATCGGTATGTTACTTGCCTGATATTTGATCGTCGGTATCTTAATACCTAGTTCAATCTCGTTACCGGCAAGTCTCTTTACTCGTTACGTAATGCATCATTCCGTAACTAACTCATTAGTTACATTCCTTGCAAGGCTTATAGTGATGTGCATTACCAAGAGGGCCCAGAGATACCTCTCCAACAATTGGAGTGACAAAACCTAATCTCGAAATATGCCAACTCAACATGTACCTTTGGAGACACCTGTAGAGCTCCTTTATAATCACCCATTTACATTGTGATGTTTGGTAGTACACAAAGTGTTCCTCCGGTAAACGGGAGTTGCATAGTCTCATAGTTATAGGAACTTGTATAAGTCATGAAGAAAGCAATAGCAATATACTAAACGATCAAGTGCTAAGCTAACGGAATGGGCCAAGTCAATCACGTCATTCTCGTAATGATGTGATCCCATTAATCAAATGACAACACATGTCTATGGTTAGGAAACATAACCATCTTTGATCAATGAGCTAGTCAAGTAGAGGCATACTAGTGACATTAAGTTTGTCTATGTATTCACACATGTATCATGTTTCCGGTTAATACAATTCTAGCATGAATAGTAAACATTTATCATGATATGAGGAAATAAATACTAACTTTATTATTGCCTCTAGGGAATATTTCCTTCAGTCTCCCACTTGCACTAGAGTCAATAATCTAGATTACACAGTAATGATTCTAACACCCATGGAGTCTTGGTGCTAATCATGTTTTGCTCGTGGAAGAGGCTTTGTCAACGGGTCTGCAACATTCAGATCCGTATGTATCTTGCAAATCTCTATGTCTCCCACCTGGACTTGGTCCCAGATGGAATTGAAGCGTCTCTTGATGTGCTTGGTCCTCTTGTGAAATCTGGATTCCTTTGCCAAGGCAATTGCACCAGTATTGTCACAGAAGATCTTCATTGGTCCCGATGCACTAGGTATGACACCTAGATCGGAAATGAACTCCTTCATCTAGACTCCTTCATTTGCTGCTTCCGAAGCTGCTATGTACTCCGCTTCGCATGTAGATCCCGCCACGACGCTTTGTTTAGAACTGCACCAACTTACAGCTCCACCGTTTAATAAAAACACGTATCCGGTTTGCGATTTGGAATCGTCTGGATCAGTGTCAAACCTTGCATTGACGTAACCATTTACGACTAGCTCTTTGTCACTTCCATAAACGAGAAACATATCCTTAGTCCTTTTCAGGTATTTCAGGATATTCTTGACCGCTGTCCAGTGATCCACTCCTGGATTACTTTGGTACCTACTTGCCAAGCTTATTGCTAATCATACGTTAGGTCTGGCACACAACATTGCATACATGATAGAGCCTATGGCTGAAGCATAGGGAACATCTTTCATTTTCTCTCTATCTTCTGCTGTGGTCGGGCATTGAGTCTGACTCAACTTCACACCTTGTAATACAGGCAAGAACTCTTTCTTTGCCTGATCCATTTTGAACATTTTCAAAACTTTATCAAGGTATGTGCTTTGTGAAAGTCCAATTAAGCGTCTTGATCTACCTCTATAAATCTTGATGCCCAATATGTAGGCAGCTTCACCAAGGTCTTTCATTGAAAAACTTTTATTCAAGTATCCCTTTATGCTATCCAGAATTCTATATCATTTCCAATTAACAATATGTCATCTACATATAATATCAGAAATGCTACAGAGCTCCCACTCACTTTCTTGCAAATACAGGCTTCTCCAAAAGTCTGTATAAAACCATATGCTTTGATCACACTATCAAAGTGTTTATTCCAACTTCGATATGCTTGCACCAGTCCATAAATGGAACGCTGGAGCTTGCACACTTTGTCAGCACCATTTGGATCAACAAAACCTTCCGGTTGCATCATATACAACTCTTCTTCCAGAAATCCATTCATGAATGCAGTTTTGGCATCCATTTGCCAAATTTCATAATCATAAAATGCGGCAATTGCTAACATGATTCGGACAAACTTAAGCATCGCTACGGGTGAGAAAGTCTCATCATAGTCAACTCCTTGAACTTGTCGAAAACCTTTCGCAACAAGTCAAGCTTTGTAGATAGTTACATTACCATCAGCGTCAGTCTTCTTCTTGAAGATCCATTTATTTTCGATGGCTTGCCGATCATCGGGCAAGTCAACCAAAGTCCATACTTTGTTCTCATACATGGATCCTGAGGGAGTTCCGGACTAGGGGGTGTCCGGATAGCTGAACTATCATCATCGGCCGGACTCCAAGACTATGAAGATACAAGATTGAAGACTTCGTCCTGTGTCCGGATGGGATTTTCCTTGGCGTGGAAGGAAAGCTTGGCGATACGGATATGTAGATCTCCTGCCATTGTAACCGACTCTGTGTAACCCTAGCCCTCTCCGGTGTCTATATAAACTGTATGGCTTTAGTCCGTAGGACGAACAACAATCATACCATAGGCTAGCTTCTAGGGTTTAGCCTCCTTGATCTCGTGGTAGATCCACTCTTGTAACACACATCATCAATATTAATCAAGCAGGACGTAGGGTTTTACCTCCATCAGGAGGGCCCGAACCTGGGTAAAACATCGTGTCCCTTGTCTCCTGTTACCATCCGCCTAGACGCACAGTTCGGGACCCCCTACCCGAGATCCGCCGGTTTTGACACCGACATTGGTGCTTTCATTGAGAGTTCCTCTGTGTCGTCACCAATAGGCTCGATGGCTTCTTCGATCATCAACAACGACGCAGTCCAGGGGGAGACCTTCCTCCACGGACAGATCTTCGTATTCGGCAGCTTTGCACTGCGGGCCAATTCACTTGGCCATCTGGAGCAGATCGAAAGCTACGCCCCTGGCCGTCAGGTCAGATTCGGAAGTTTAAACTTCACGGCTGACATCCGCGGGGACTTGATCTTCGATGGGTTCGGGCCACAGCCAAGCGCGCCGCACTGTTACCATGGGCATGATTTAGCTCTGCAGGCGGACAGTACCCTGGAGGCCGCAATCGAGTCCGCTCTGATCTTCAATTCAGAGCCAGCTGCGCAGATCGAGGACGGATGGCTAGACACCGCCTTGGGGACTGCAACCTCTACAGCGATAAAGTCGAACACTAACCTTGTCCCTCACGAAGCTTGTGACTCCAAGGTGCCAAACTCCTTGCCGGACTCTGAACCTCCCCCGCCCCCTCCGATCGAATCCGATTGGGCGTCGATCATGGAGTTCACCGCAGCGGACATCTTTCAACACTCACCTTTCGGTGACATCTTGAGTTCGCTAAAGTATCTCTCGTTATCAGGAGAGCCATGGCCGGACTGCGGCCAGGACGGTTGGGATGCGGACGACGAAGAAATTCAAAGCCCACCCACCACCCACTTGGTAGCCACTGTCGACGATCTACCCGACATGCTAGACTACGACTCCGCAGACATCGACGGTATGGACGACGATGCCGGAGACGACCAAGAACCGGCACCCATCGGGCACCGGAAAGCCACCCCAACGCACGACATATACATGGTGGATACACCAAAAGGAAGCGACAACGAGGAAAAACGGGACGTGGCGAAGGACAACTCCCCCAACAAACAACCAAAACGACGACGCAAGCGCCGCCCGAAGACCGGCCTAGATAAAAAGGGCACCCATACGGACCCGACCCTAGAGTAGGGCGAAGCAGTGGACGATGAACATGCCACCAAGCAACCCATCCCCGGCGAAGACGATCTCACATCACCAGAGCATATGAACCTTCATAAAAGGCTCGTCGCCACTGCACGAAGTTTGAAGAAGCAAAAGCGGAAGCTCAAAACAGCGGAGGACGCACTCAGAATGAGATGGAGCAAAGTACTCAACACCGTAGATAAATATGGCGCTAGTCACCAGACAAAGAGCTACCCGAAGCGCAAGTTGTTGCCCGAATTTGACGACGAGGCCTTAGAGCCCCCGCAGTCAAAAAAGAAAGAAGCCGCCTGGCGGGATAGACGACTAGATGACAGGCCAAGAACAGCAAGGGGCGCCGCACACAAGCCGGCACACGATCAGCATAAAGATTCTCGGAAAAAGGATGACCCGGCCAGGTCTATCTATGGGCCAAAAAAGAAGACTCCAGGAAGCAACATAACCCGTCGAGCATTTGAAGACAACGGCACACCCAAATACAGGGGCGCCGCACACCCACTATGTTTCACCGACGAGGTACTGGATCATGGATTTCCAGCGGGATTCAAACCCGTAAACATAGAGGCATATGACGGAACAACAGACCCCGGAGTCTGGATTGAGGATTATATCCTACACATACATATGGCCAGAGGAGACGATCTCCATGCCATAAAATACCTACCCCTCAAGCTCAAAGGGCCAGCTCGGCATTGGCTTAAAAGCCTCCCAGAAAATACCATTGGAAGTTGGGAAGAGCTTGAGGATGCGTTTCGAGCAAACTTTCAGGGGACTTATGTCCGCCCTCCGGATGCAAACGATTTAAGCCACATAACTCAACAGCCCGGAGAGTCAGCACGCAAATTCTGGAACAGGTTCCTCACTAAAAAGAACCAAATAGTCGACTGTCCGGACGCTGAAGCCTTAGCAGCCTTTAAACACAACGTCCGAGACCAATGGCTCGCCAGGCACCTCGGCCAAGAAAAACCAAGAACAATGGCCGCACTAACAAGCCTCATGACCCGCTTTTGCGCGGGGGAAGATAGCTGGCTGGCTAGATGCAGCACCAGCGACCCGAGTACATCCGAAGTCAGGGATGGAAATGGGAAATCACGGCGCAGAAAAGATCAGCGCCGGAACAAGGAAAATGGCCCAAATAGTATGGCGGTCAATGCCGGATTCAAAAGCTCTCGGCCGAATAACAAAACACTACCCCTCAAGGACAACAGTGACGAGCTATCCAACCTAAACAAGATTCTGGATAGGCTATGTCAAATACATGGTACCTCCGGGAAGCCTGCAAACCATACCCACAGAGATTGTTGGGTCTTCAAGCAGTCCGGCCGACTTAACGCCGAACACAAGGGGCTCGACACACCAAGCGAAAGTGACGAACCCCAAAAGCAGCACTCCAGAAAACAGAAGACTTTCCCACTAGAAGTCAAAACAGTGAACTCACTTCATGTGATAACACGAAAACACAGCGCGGCACCTGCCATACCAGGACACCGTCCGCAGAATGGGGATAGACCCTACCAAAATTCGCCGTAACAGCACTTCCTTCAAAGGAGTGACGCCAGGCCTTTAAGCCAATTATACGGGCTCTGTACCACTAGAGGTTGTGTTCGGTTCATCCGACAACCTCCATCGCGAAAAGCTCACTCTCCATAGCGCCCCATTTTACAGTGGCCATCGAGCACTACTGGGACGCAAAGCTTTCGCCCGCGTTAATGCAATACCACATTACACGTCTCTTATACTTACAATGCTCAGTCCACGCGGCATAATCTCATTAAAGAGCAACTCCGAGTGTTCCTCGACCACGGAGAGCGTGGGGCTGCCTTGGCAGCCACTCCGACCTTGCAGGTCAAGGCCCCTAAACACAGGTCATTCAGACCCCGGACACGGTTAGGCGAGTCCGGCGTAAATAAACAAGGGGCTTCCCAGCCGCATACCCCCTTTATAAGGGTCCGCGCGTATAAATGATGAGAGCCAATAAAGCTCAACTTTCTTCATCTTCCAAATTATACTTTATCTTAAATACAACTTTTGCACGATATTTCTTAGAAACTAAGTCCTTCTCTTTTATAGATGAAGCACGTGCTACACCCGTCCAGGATATAGCACAACGGAGACACAGGCGCAGACGTGCAGCAGGGACCCGTTGCAAGGATTCTTTTCAGATTAAGACCCTGCGTAAACCTTTCTTACTGTCTCTTGTTGATACACATCCCCCGGTTTCCTACCATAGCCGAGGAGGAGGCTGGCGTTTTGGCATCGGCCGCGTCAGAAGTTCCCGCCTATACCTGGACACTAGGGGCTTAGGGCATTGTTCTGCCCGGTATCATAAAGATCGAACACCTCAGGGAGTGTTCGGCGTCTCGAGTTAGGCCTTATATGCATCAGCTCCGAATCATGTCTTTGGTCAAATGTTGGGTTTGCCCAGCTCCTGTGTTTTGCTGCCTTACGTTTCGTATCATCGGCTAACGCAGCACTAGTAGAACTACTGCGATTGTGCCCCGGTTCGGCCGGGCGAGCACCTCAGTAGAGAAAGCCGAAAACTGACTATCATGATATAGCGAGAGACTGGTCAACCACTCGATCGACCATTGGAATGTTTAGAATTCCTCCGCTTTGACGAAGGACCGCTTCCCGGTCAGGCACATACGTCCCCCGAAGTTCGGAGAAGAGCGGTGCCGCTAGGGGCTATATAGTAGCCCCACATTCGAGCTCCTATGGCTAAGTGAAAGTGATAAAGCATTATAGTCCGGTTGCCTAGTTTGCTACACTATCACCTCCCTAAAAGGACCAAGACATTGGATTAAGTGTGAAAAAGCGTGTTTCTTTTTGCAAACACCCCCGCACCATGTGCGTGGGGGCTGAAGCCAAAGACTGGAACTTTCAGGTTATTCATACATATACGGCCGCACAGGAGATAGTTCAATACTTGAACGCACAAGTATAAAAAGCTATTGCATTATAAATATGATCTCACAAATTATACACGTCATTTGAACATGACATCTTTCGAGCACTGTGATTCTATTAAATGAGCGCCCTGCAGGACTTCCTCAAAATAGTGCTCGGCGGGTAATCGGCTCTTATCCGAACCCCGGGATGCAACAGCGGTGGCATCCATGTCCGCCCAGTATGTCTTCACACGGGCGAGAGCCATCCGTGCACCTTCTATGCATGCCGACCGCTTCATCGCCTTGATATGAGGCACCGCCCCAAGGAATTGCTGCAACAAGCCAAAATAACTCTTCGGCTTGGGCCTTTCCGGCCACAGATGAGTGACCACATCCGTCATGGCAAGTCTGGACAACCTATTCAGCTCAGCCCACTCAGCCAGCCGATCAGTCAACGGAAGTGGACGCTCCGGACTATGGAATTGAGACCAGTAAAGTTCTTCCATTTCGTGATCCTTCTAGCTTCAGAAGTGCACGACTACGTCCGCCGCACTCGCCGCCAAATCCAGATAAGGATCCTCCGCACCACACAACTGGCCCAGCTGAGCATACTTTGGATCCGTGAACTTCCTACGCAGAAGAAAGGGCTTTCCAGCCGCAATGTCTCCGGCCTGACGCAGTTCCTCCTTCATAGCCCGCATCTCACTCCGGGCATCCTTGACTTCGGCGCCGGCCTTCTTCAGGCCCTCTTTCTCCACTCGGTGTTCTCCTTCAAGAACCTCACAACGGTCGGTAGCATCTTTTAATTTCAAGGCCATTCCGGCCAACTCTTCCCTGCTTCGGCAGTGAGCAGCCTTTTCGGCTTTTAGCTCTTCTGCTGCCTTCAAGGCAGCCGCATCACTTATCCTGGCTTGCTCCTTGGCCCAAGCAAGCTCTGCTCGAAGGTCTTCCACAGCAGTAGCACCATCTGCATCAAGCATACAAATTGTAAGGAATGGGCGTCAGCTCCCTTACTAGGCGACCGTGGAGCAACCACATACCTTGTGACTCATCAAGTCGTTTATTGATTAGCGAGATGTCCGCATCCGCAACGTCGAGTTGCCTCTTAAGCTCGGCAACTCCATCAGTCCGGCTGGCCACCGAACGTCCCGCCACCTACGTACGAAGGGCGACAATCTATAACTGAGATTATGATCCTTGGCACGATGCCGTTTTTGACAGCATACCAAGTCTCAGGGGCTACTATCTATACAGGGCGCACTTCATGTGCAAAAACTGTCAAAAGGTATGTCATTTTTTGCGTACCTCAAATCCCGTCAGCAAACTTCCGACGGCCTCACACAACCCGCTTTCGGCGGACGAGATCCTCTCAATCATCATACTCATTAATGTGCGGTGATCTTCTGAGATGGACGCCCTCTTAAGCAAATCCCGCAGCTCCACCGGCCGTACTCCAATGGGTGCCGAACTCTCTATCCCCGCCGGACTCGGGGAGACCCTCCGCGATGACACCTCAGGGTCATCCTCCCCGCACGATGGGGCGGCAGATGGAGGCGTTTGGCTCTCCATCATCTCCGGACGAAGGTCTCCCGATGATGAGCTGTGCTGAGACGGGCTGAGATCCGAACTACAAGATGAAAACTTCGGTTACCCTTAGAAATTAAGCAGGGGTGTTCACTATTACAAAATTCCCCCCTTTTTACTTACGGCTCGCTGGAGGGCTGATTCCTGCGAGGAGACAGTACGGTCGGGGCTCTTCCCGGCACAGGACCTTCCGGTACAGATTTCTTTCCCCGCTTTGAGGCCTTGGCCTCCGGGTCTTCGGAAGCTGTCCTCTTCTCCCCCTGGAAGGAGGGACTCTCGATTCCTCCCTTACTGAAAGCCTCCTTGGCAGAGGTGGTAGTTCCCCCGTGCCCCCCTTCGCCCTCCTCCGAAGGTGCAACCTCCAACATTTTGATTAACACGGGATCCTGCGTGGTCTCAGGGAGGGGGGCCGGACACCGTATCAGTTTTGCTTGCGCTATCCACTCTTGTCCAAGGGATAGCTGGTTAAAAGGCAAACCCACGATAAATGAATGGACAATGTGTCCGGACACAGGGCTACTTACTTGAGTATCCGAGCGATTGCAGCTTAGGCCAGCGTCCTCGGTCAAGTCCGGACGCATCTCTTGCGATCCGAAGAACAGTTTGTACATCTCCGCGGGTGTCAAACCCATGAAGTGTTGAAGAGCTCGTGGCCCCTCCGGATTAAAGTCCCACAGGCGAAGGGGGCGAAGTTTGCAGGGCAGTAGGCGCCGGATCAGCATAACCTGTACCACTGCGACTAGATTGATCTCCCTTTCTTGGAGGCCTCAAATCCGGTCCTGCAACAGGGGTACGTCTTTGGACGGTCACCAGTCATGCCCCTTGTTGACCCATGACGTCAACTGTTGTGGAGGGCCCGAGCGGAAGACGGGCGGCGGCCTCTGCCTACTGCCCCTGGGAGCGGTTGATATAGAACCACTCCTGTTGCCACAAGCCGAGCTCCTCCTGAAAAGAGCCCTCGGGCCATGGAGCATCGGCCCTCTTGCTTATAACCGCCCCGCCGCACTCTGCCTGACACCCCTCAATCATCTTCGACTCCACGTTGAAGGTTTTGAGCCACAAGCCGAAGTGAGGGGTAGTGCGGAGGAAGGCTTCGCAGACGACAATGAATGATGAGATGTGGAGGATGGACTCCGGAGCCAAGTCATGGAATTCCAGCCCATAGTAAAACATGAGCCCCCTCACGAAGGGATCCGTCGGGAAGCCTAAACCCCGAAGGAGGTGAGACACGAACACGACGCTCTCACCAAGATCGAGGGTCGGAATAACCTGCCCTTGGGCAGGCAGCCTATGCGAAATCTCGTAGGTTAAGTACCTGGCGTCTCTCAGCTTTAGCACGTCCTCTTCCGTGACGGAGGAGGGCATCCACCGGCCTCGTAGGTCGGGGCCGGACATTGTCGAGAATCGAAGGAACCCGAATCTGGGGCCCTGGGTGTTGGAACTCGGGGCGAGGGGTGGATTCGATAGAGGATTGAAGGAAAAGAACGGGCCTTGGTCTCATTATAAAGAGGAAGAATACCAAGAGCCGTCCCCGTGACCGTTTGGAACCCGCCTTCGATGGAGGGGGCGTGGCGACGGGCACGGTTGGGTTACCCACGTCTGTATTGATGGGAATCCCGGAATAAGGGGAACACGATCTCTGCTTTGACAAGATGTGCCAAGGAAACCGCTTCGCTAAACGCGCTGAGGTGGTACAATAAAAACGATTCTAGTAAAGGCTTGGTAGTGGTGTGATGTCATGCCGCAAAATATGTCAGTAGATTGAACTTGTGTAATATTATTCTCTCTACGGTGGTGCGTGGAATTTATTTTTGCAGAGCCGGACACTATCCTGGTGTTCACAATCTTCTATAAATTATTCGGAGGAAGAACCCTCCTTGCAATGCCGAAGACAACATGCGCGCCGGACTCGTCGTCATTGAAGCCTGGTTCAGGGGCTACTGAGGGAGTTCCGGACTAGGGGGTGTCCGGATAGCCGAACTATCATCATCGGCCGGACTCCAAGACTATGAAGATACAAGATTGAAGACTTCGTCCCGTGTCCGGATGGGACTTTCCTTGGCGTGGAAGGCAAGCCTGGCGATACGGATATGTAGATCTCCTGCCATTGTAACCGACTCTGTGTAACCCTAGCCCTCTCCGGTGTCTATATAAACCGGATGGCTTTAGTCCGTAGGACGAACAACAATCATACCATAGGCTAGCTTCTAGGGTTTAGCCTCCTTGATCTCGTGGTAGATCCACTCTTGTAACACACATCATCAATATTAATCAAGCAGGACGTAGGGTTTTACCTCCATCAAGAGGGCCCGAACCTGGGTAAAACATTGTGTCCCTTGTCTCCTGTTACCATCCGCCTAGACGCATAGTTCGGGACCCCCTACCCGAGATCCGCCGGTTTTGACACCGACAAATCCTATCTCAGATTTCATGGCCTCAAGCCATTTTGCGGAATCTGGGCTCATCATCTTTTCCTCATAGTTTGTAGGTTCGCCATGGTCAAGTAACATGACTTCCAGAATAGGAGTACCGTACCACTCTGGTGCGGATCTTACTCTTGTAGACCTACGAGATTCGGTAGTAACTTGATCTGAAGTTTCATGATCAATATCATTAGCTTCCTCACCGATTGGTGTAGTTGTCACAGGAACTGGTTCTTGTGATGAACTACTTTCCAATAAGGGAGCAGGTACAGTTACCTCATCAAGTTCTACTTTCCTCCCACTCACTTCTTTCGAGAGAAACTCTTTCTCTAGAAAGGATCCGAATTTAGCAACAAAAATCTTACCCTCAGATCTGTGATAGAAGGTGTACCCAATAGTCTCTTTTGGGTATCCTATGAAGACACATTTCTCCGATTTGGGTTCGAGCTTATCTGGTTGAAGTTTCTTCACATAAGCATCGCAGCCCCAAAGTTTAAGAAACGACAACTTTGGTTTCTTGCCAAACCATAGTTCATTAGGCGTCGTCTCAACGGATTTGGATGGTGCCCTATTTAACATGAATGCGGCCGTCTCTAAAGCATAACCCCAAAATGATTGCGGTAAATCAGTAAGAGACATCATAGATCGCACCATATCTAGTAAAGTACGATTACGACGTTCGGACACACCATTTCGTTGTGGTGTTCCGGGTGGTGTGAGTTGCGAAACTATTCTGCATTGTTTCAAATGTAAACCAAACTCGTAACTCAAATATTCTCCTCCACGATCAGATCGTAGAAATTTTATTTTCTTGTTACGATGATTTTCCACTTCACTCTGAAATTCTTTGAACTTTTCAAATGTTTCAGACTTGTGTTTCATCAAGTATATATACCCATGTCTGCTCAAATCATCTGTGAAGGTGAGAAAATAACGACACCCGCCGCGAGCCTCAATATTCATTGGACCACATACATCAGTATGTATGATTTCCAACAAATCAGTTGCTCGCTCCATAGTTCCATAGAACGGCGTTTTAGTCATCTTGCCCATGAGGCACGGTTCGCAAGTACCAAGTGATTCATAATCAAGTGATTCCAGAAGTCCATCAGTATGGAGTTTCTTCATGCGCTTTACACCAATATGACACAAATGGCAGTGCCACAAATAAGTTGCACTATCATTATCAACTCTGCATCTTTTGGCTTCAACATTATGAATATGTGTATCACTACTATCGAGATTCAATAAAAACAGACCATTCTTCAAGGGTGCATGACCATAAAAGATATTACTCATATAAATAGAACAACCATTATTCTCTGATTTAAATGAATAACCGTCTCGCATCAAACAAGATCCAGATATAATGTTCATGCTCAACGCTGGCACCAAATAACAATTATTTAGGTCTGAAACTAATCCCGATGGTAGATGTAGAGGTAGCGTGCCGACCGCACTCACATTGACTTTGGAACCATTTCCCACGCGCATCATCACCTCGTCCTTAGCCAATCTTCGCTTAATCCGTAGTCCCTGCTTCAGGTTGCAAATATTAGCAACAGAACCAGTATCAAATACCCAGGTGCTACTGCGAGCATTAGTAAGGTACACATCAATAACATGTAGATCACATATACCTTTGTTTACTTTGCCATCCTTCTTATCCGCCAAATACTTGGGGCAGTTCCGCTTCCAGTGTCCAGTCTGCTTGCAATAGAAGCACTCAGTCTCAGGCTTAGGTCCAGACTTGGGTTTCTTCTCTTGAGCAGCAACTTGTTTGCTGTTCTTCTTGAAGTTCCCCTTCTTCTTTCCTTTGCCCTTTTTCTTGAATCTGGTGGTCTTATTGACCATCAACACTTGATGCTCTTTCTTGATTTCTACCTCCGCAGCCTTTAGCATTGCGAAGAGCTCGGGAATAGTCTTGTACATCCCTTGCATATTATAGTTCATCACGAAGCTCTTGTAGCTTGGTGGCAGTGATTGAAGAATTCTGTCAATGACACTATCATCAGGAAGATTAACTCCCAGTTGAATCAAGTGATTATTATACCCAGACATTTTGAGTATGTGTTCACTGACAGAACTATTCTCCTCCTTCTTACAGCTATAGAACTTAGTGGAGGCTTCATATCTCTCAATCCGGGCATTTGCTTGAAATATTAACTTCAACTCCTGGAACATCTCATATGCTCCATGACGTTGAAAACGTCGTAGAAGACCCGGTTCCAAACCGTAAAGCATGGCACACTGAACTATCGAGTAGTCATCAGCTTTGCCCTGCCAGACGTTCTTAACATCGTCAGTTGCATCTGCAGCAGGCCTGGCACCCAGCGGTGCTTCCAGGACATAATTCTTCTATGCAGCAATGAGGATAATCCTCAAGTTATGAACCCAGTCCATGTAGTTGCTACCATCATCTTTGAACTTAGCTTTCTCAAGGAACGCATTAAAATTCAACGGAACAACAGCACGAGCCATCTATCTACAACAAACATAGACAAGCAAAATACTATCAGGTACTAAGTTCATGATAAATTTAAGTTCAATTTAATAATATTACATAAGAACTCCCACTTAGACAGACATCTCTCTAGTCATCTAAGTGATCACGCGATCCATATCAACTAAACCATGTCCGATCATCACGTGAGATGGAGTAGTTTCAATGGTGAACATCACTATGTTGATCATATCTACTATATGATTCACGTTTGACCTTTCGGTCTTCGTGTTCCGAGGCCATATCTGTATATGCTAGGCTCGTCAAGTTTAACCTGAGTATTCCGCGTGTGCAACTATTTTGCACCCGTTGTATTTGAACGTAGAGCCTATCACACCCGATCATCACGTGGTGTCTCAGCACGAAGAACTTTCACAACGGTGCATACTCAGGGAGAACACTTCTTGATAATTAGTGAGAGATAATCTTAAAATTCTACCGTCAATCAAAGCAAGATAAGATGCATAAAGGATAAACATCACATGTAATCAATATAAGTGATATGATATGGCCATCATCATCTTGTGCTTGTGATCTCCATCTCCGAAGCACCATCGTGATCACCATCGTCACCGGCGCGACACCTTGATATCCATTGTAGCATCGTTGTCGTTTATGCCATCTATTGCTTCTACGACTATCGCTACCGCTTAGTGATAAAGTAAAGCAATTACAGGGCATTTGCATTTCATACAATAAAGCGACAACCATATGGCTCCTGCCAGTTGCCGATAACTTCGGTTACAAAACATGATCATCTCATATAATAAAATATAGCATCATGTCTTGACCATATCACATCACAACATGCTCTGCAAAAACAAGTTAGACGTTCTCTACTTTGTTGTTGCAAATTTTACGTGGCTGCTACGGGCTGAGCAAGAACCATTCTTACCTACGCATCAAAACCACAATGATAGTTCGTCAAGTTAGTGTTGTTTTAACCTTCGCAAGGACCGGGCGTAGCCACACTCGGTTCAACTAAAGTGAGAGAGACAGACACCCGCCAGTCAACTTTAAGCACGAGTGCTCGTAACGGTGAAACCAGTCTCGCATAAGCGTACGCGTAATGTCGGTCCGGGCCTCTTCATCTCACAATACCGCTGAACCAAAGTATGACATGCTGGTAAGCAGTATGACTTGTATCGCCCACAACTCACTTGTGTTCCACTCGTGCATATGACATCTACGCATAAAACCAGGCTCGGATGCCACTATTGGGGAACGTAGTAATTTCAAAATTTCCTACGCACACGCAAGATCATGGTGATGCATAGCAACGAGAGGGGAGAATGTTGTCTACGTACCCTAGTAGACCGAAAGCGGAAGCGTTATAAAAACGCGGTTGATGTATTCATACGTCTTCACGGACCGACCGATCAAGCAGAGAAACTACGGCACCTCCGAGTTCTAGCACACGTTTAGCTCGATGACGATCCCCGGACTCCGATCCAGCAGGGTGTCGGGGAAGAGTTCTGTCAGCACGATGGCATGGTGACGATCTTGATGTTCTACCGTCGCAGGGCTTTGCCTAAGCACCGCTACAATATTATCGAGGACTATGGTGGAGGGGGGCACCGCACACGGCTAAGAGATCTTGGAGATCAATTTTTCTGTCTTAGAGGTGCCCCCCTGCCCCCGTATATAAAGGAGCCAAGGGGGAGGGGGCGGCCGGCCAAGGAGGGCGCGCCAAGGGAGAGTCCTACTCCCGGTGGGTTCCTAGTTGGAGAAGGAGAAGGGGGGAAGGAGGAGGAAGAGGGAAAGGAAAGGGGGGGCACCACCCCCCTCTCCTTGTCCTATTAGGACTAGGGGGAGGGGGCGCGGCCAGCCCCTTGCCTCCTCTCTTCCTCTCCACTAGGGCCCATGTAGGCCCATTAAGCCTCCGGGGGGTTCCGGTAACCTCCCGGTACACCGGTAAAATCCCGATTTCACCCGGAATGATTCCGATATCCAAATATAGGCTTCCAATATATCAATCTTTATGTCCCGACCATTTCGAGACTCCTCGTCATGTCCGTGATCACATCCGGGACTCCGAACAACCTTTGGTACATCAAAAACTATAAACTCATAATATAACTGCCATCGTAACGTTAAGCGTGTGGACCCTACGGGTTCGAGAACTATGTAGACATGACCTAGAACTGTTTCCGGTCAATAACCAATAGCGGAACCTGGATGCTCATATTGGCTCCTACATATTCTACGAAGATCTTTATCAGTCAAACCGCATAACAACATACGTTGTTCCCTTTGTCATCGGTATGTTACTTACCTGAGATTTGATCGTCGGTATCTCAATACCTAGTTCAATCTCGTTACCGGCAAGTCTCTTTACTCGTTACGTAATGCATCATTCCATAACTAACTCATTAGTTACATTGCTTGCAAGGCTTATAGTGATGTGCATTACCGAGAGGGCCCAGAGATACCTCTCCGATAATTGGAGTGACAAAACCTAATCTCGAAATATGCCAACTCAACATGTACCTTTGGAGACACCTGTAGAGCTCCTTTATAATCACCCAGTTACGTTGTGACGTTTGGTAGCACACAAAGTGTTCCTCGGTAAACGGGAGTTGCATAATCTCATAGTTATAGGAACTTGTATAAGTCATGAAGAAAGCAATAGCAATATACTAAACGATCAAGTGCTAAGCTAACGGAATGGGTCAAGTCAATCACATCATTCTCCTAATGATGTGATCCCATTAATCAAACGATAACACATGTCTATGGTTAGGAAACATAACCTTCTTTGATCAATGAGCTAGTCAAGTAGAGGCATACTAGTGACATTAAGTTTGTCTATGTATTCACACATGTATCATGTTTCCGGTTAATACAATTCTAGCATGAATAATAAACATTTATCATGATATGAGGAAATAAATAATAACTTTATTATTGCCTCTAGGGCATATTTCCTTCACTAAGCCCATATTTCGGGTGCACCTTTCAATCAATGCTTAATTGTGTATGCATTCCTCGAGCATACTCAATTATATCATTTGATCTGACAAATGCTATCTCCTTGTTCACATAACTGTGGAAATCCATCTTTTAGTAAAACTCGAGGAATTGTCGCTGAGTCCATCATCCACCCCCTCATCATTTCCTTGGTGTAATGATGAACTCATGATTCGGAACTTGATTCCATAGTTCATTTCCTAAGAATCTTATAATGTCATCTCATCAATTGTGTTGCACATTTCCTTCTCAGGCATCATGAGTCTGAGGTATCCTGACACCAATCAGAACTGAATCTCGGTTAGATATGATGGTTGGGACATTTTCCAAAAGCCGTAACGTTGGACTTTGTATAGCCCAGTCAGTTGATGTCATGCCTAGCGCACCGAGCCGGAGGACCCATTGTTATAGTTTTCCTTTTCAGCAAGCTTATCCATTCTTTCATGAGGAAATTGTAAAACTTATTCTACAAGTTGTTCCTGATGGATCCTTCGTGCATCCAAATTCTGAACCTTACTTGATGACCATGGCAATGCTATCTCGAAGTATGTCTGTGGTACTCCGATTTTCAACAAAGAACATTTGAAGCCCAATGTTAAATGTTTCCTGCTCAATTATCCAAACACCAATCTATGGGAAATGTCATGAAATTTCTCTCCCCTTACCTAAAGGGTTTTCTGCTTTCTATCCTGTCATGGATATCATGCTTTGCTTGTCCTTGGGAAAGATATACCCCTGGAATGTGTTTAAACACATTTCCCTTTCCATTGTTCTGCTTAACCTGATGATCACATTTTCCTTTTAATTGGTTTGTTTGACCTTTCTTGTGATCTATATAATCTAAGCAATAAAGATTCACTGCTTATGTAAACACCTCGGTGTACAATTCCGTCAGCAAGACCCTGTTACTATTGTTGATGACATTCCGGTAGCCGCCGATGGATGAGAACTTTGCCTATTGTTCGCCTCATTCAACGAGCAGGAAAATGGTTCTCTTCGTCCCTCGCCCTTGGTACCGACGTTGTTGCCGACATAATCGATAGGCTATCCTCTGACATGCCTTGCTATCATGACCATGCAAGATGTCACCGCTCCTCCTACTTTTAACCCACATGGTGGGCCCATAACCACAGTTCCACAGGATCGAAACCTGACTCTCCTATACACCCCTTGTTTCCAAAGTTATTCCTCATGCTTGGCTTCATATGTAATTCACGAGCCACCTTCTCTGTGATCATCAATTCTGGTATTAGACACAATACTTATTCCCGTTGCCTTGAACCCCTTTCACACTCTGTTTCAGGCATCGAACGATTGTCCATCCGCTCGACACTTCTCATGATACCTCCTCACTTTGCTCTCGATAATGTCTAAAGTTTCAATTCGAGAGTTACTTTCCGCCACCTTCCCTGATGTTATCTGCTAGATAAGCAAACATTGTAGCAGTCCGTTCTTCCGAAGTTACCCATTGTACTTCGTACGTACGATGAAGACTATGAAGAAAAGATGATGACTTCATCATGAAGACATGAAGCAGAGGAGTGGAGACATCAACACTATGGATCAACCTCGTCGAGGAGAGTGACCAAGACCGGGAAGATCCGTTAGAATTTCATAACCAGACCTTTCCCCCTTATTCCACCTCTTAAATCTCGGGACGAGATTTCTTGTAGTGGAGGAGAATTGTGACGGCCGGATAGTTACGCTACAGTAACCCTCCGCTAATGATGCCACATCACCATGATTACTGTTGTTAATCTTGCAATGATTCAAATCCTGTTCAAATTTAAAATTTAAAATCAAGTCAAACAATTAAAGTTTTCAAAAGTCAAAACTAAAATGTTCTTAATGTGACTAATAAATCATGGATAATATTGGTGGATAAACAACATCTTTATAAAATGATTAAATACCCTAAGTGATTCAAATAGCAGCAAAAACAATTAATTATACTCCTACTATATTTTATAAAATACTAAACTATTTTAGCTAGGTGCCAAAGTTGTTGTGGCAGTGGTCTAGTTAATGTTACTATGTTAGGTGCTAATTGAATATTTTACAAAACTAAAATAATTTGGGAAATAAAATTAAAAGAGAAAAGAAAAATAAGAAAAAGGAAAAGAATAAAAACAGAAAACAAAACTTACAAAAAAAGGAACCCCCCCCCCACTGGACCAGGCGGCCCAGCTCACACCAGGTCGGCCCACCTGGCCCAACCGCGCCTACTAAGCCCCTGGCACCCAAACCCTAACCCCCACACTCCCACCCCCCCCCACAAACCCCACTCACTCCTCCCTCTCTTCCCCGACTGGATCGGGATCGGGCGACCCCGACCCCGTGGCTGCGCCGTCACAGCCACCTTGTCGACGTTGTATCGCCACCACCTCGCCGGCCTGCCTCCTCCTTCTCGCCGGCCTGCTTCCTCTCCGACGCCATCGTGCCCGTCGCCCTCCTCGCGCCCCGCTGCCCCATCCCTATGGCCACCGTGAGCACGTGACCCTCCTCTCTCTCCCTTGTCTCCCACACGCTCGTGCGCACGCCCTCGTCCCACACGCGTCCGTCTCCGCCCGAGCTCGCCGGCCTCGCACGTCTCTCACTGCCATTGCGCTCCGTCGCGCCTGCCACCGCCCATGGCGGCCGCGGCCACCTGCTTCATCGCGCCCGTCGTTCCCTAGACGCACCCATGCCCCCCTATGGCCACCAGTCGGTGCCCACACACGCGCTCACCGCGTTGGGCCCATGCCCCGCCCGCGCCCGCCTATTGCTCCACCTAACTGCCGCTGTTGCGTCGTCTCCGGCCTCCCCGTGTGCTCGCAGGCCCCCTTCTGCACACGCGCCCCTCACTCGCCGACGCTCGCCGCCATCGCGCGCGACCGGCCGCACCTCTGCAGTGCCCCTCCGCTGCCCCGTGCCATCCCGCTACTCCCTCGCTCGCGCATGCGCGCCCACGCTCGCCCTTCGCCCCACTTCCTGCCTCGCCCGCCGTGTCCCAACGGCCCCGCCATCCCGCTCGCCACCGGCGCCCATGCGCCGCCCGACCGCGGCCACCCCCCATCGGCCACCGCGACCCCCTGTCCCTCGCTGCGCGCCCGCACTCCCGCAGCGCCCGTTAGCCCGACCCACATTGGCCCTGGGCCAATGACAAGTGGGGCCCCGCCCTGAAAGGTTTTACAAAAAAAGGAATTAATAAAAATGTTAATAAATTAATAAAAATATTAATTAATAAATAAAAATAATTAACTTAATTAATTATGTTTAATTAACCTAATTAACTAATTAACTATTGTTAATTAACTAAACAGTATGACATGCGGGACCCACAAATCAGTTTGACCCAGTCAACATTCTGTTGACTGCTGATATCATGCTGACGTCAGCAAACACTATTCTAGATAATGTTGATTTAAAATAATTAAATAAATCCAAAAAATGATTCAAATCTTTTAAAATTAATATAAAATAAACCGTAGCTCGGATGGTAAAACTTTGTACATGAAAGTTGCACAGAACAACGAGACGAATCCGAATACGCAGCTCGTTCGTCCGCCACACATCCCTAGCATAGCGAACACGCAACTTTCTCCCTCCGGTTCCTTTGTCCGAAAACGCGAAACACCGGGGATATTTTCCCTGTTGTTTTCCCCCTTCGCCGGTATCACCTCCTACTGCATTAGGGAACACATAGCACCGTTATTTGTCATTTCATGCATTGATATTCATCTGTTTGCATTGTATTCATTGTCCCTCCCCCCTCTTCTCTCCGGTAGACTACGAGACTGACGCCGCTGCTGGTGCCCCGATCGACTACGTTGTTGACGACCCCTCCTTCTTGCCAGAGCAACCAGGCAAGCCCCCCCCCTTGATCACCAGATATCGCCTATTCTTCCCTCTACTGCTTGCATTAGAGTAGTGTAGCATGTTACTGCTTTCCATTAATCCTATCCTGATGCATAGCCTGTCCTTGCTACTATTGTTGTTACCTTTACCTGCAATCCTACATGCTTAGTATAGGATGCTAGTATTCCATCTGTGGCCCTACATTCTTGTCCGTCTGCCATGCTATACTATCGGGCCGTGATCACCCGGGAGGTGATCACGGGTATATACTTATATACATAATGTATGATACTTGTGGTGACTAAAGTCGGGTTGGCTCGTAGAGTACCCGTGAGTGATTCACGGATTGGGGGCTGAAAGGACCTTTGTCCTGACAGCCCTCTGTATGGATCTTTGTGGCGGAGCGACCGGGAAGGTTGAGACCACCTAGGAGAGAGGTGGGCCTGGCCCTGGTCGGCGTCCGCGGTTACATCAAATAACACACTTAACGAGATCTTGGTATTTGATTTGAGTTGGGTCATTGACCTTATACGCACTAACCGCCACGTGGGACAAGATATGGGCAACCGACGTCGTGGTAACAGCCGAAGCCTTCGTGACGTCAGCGACTGAGCGGCGCGCGCCGGATTGGACTGGAACGCCTGCTCTTGTATTAGGGAGGCTAGGTCTGCTTCTAGCCGCCCACGCAATGTGCAGGTGTGCAATGGGCGATGGGCCCAGACCCCTACGCCATAGGAATTAGACCGACGTGCTGACCTCTCTGTTGTGCCTAGGTAGGGCTGTGACATGTTGATCTTCCGAGGCCGGGCATGACCCAAAAAAGTGTGACCGGTCAAAGGGGATCTAGCGTGTCGGGTAATGTGGTGCACCCCTGCAGGGAAGTTTATCTATTCGAATAGCCGTGTCCACGGTAACAGGTGACCCGGAGTTGTACCTTGACCTTATGACAACTAGAACTGGATACTTAATAAAATACACCCTTCCAAGTGCCAGATATAACCAAGTGATTGCTCTCACGCAGGGCGACAAGGAGAGGATCGCCGAGTAGGATTATGCTATACGATGATACTTGGTGAACTTACCATCTACTCTTTTCTACATGCTGCAAGATGGAGGCTGCTAGAAGCATAGTCTTTGACAGGACTAGCTATCCCCCTCTTATTCTGGCATTCTGCAGTTCAGTCCATCGATATTGCCCCTTTACACAGATACCCATGCATATGTAGTGTAGATCCTTGCTTGCGAGTACTTTGGATGAGTACTCACGGTTGCTTTGCTTCCTCTTCCCCCCCCCCCTTTTACTCTACTTCTCGGACGTCGACCGTCAACGACGACCCCTACTACACCGAGGGTGCCTACTACTACGTTCTGGCCGCCGACGACCAGGAGTAGTTTAGGAGGATCCCAGACAGGAGGCCCATGCCTCTTTCGATCTGTATCCCATTTTGTGCTAGCCATCTTATGGCAACTTGTTTAACTTATGTATGTACTCAGATATTGTTGCTTCCGCTGACTCGTCTATGATTGAGCACTTCTATTCGAGCCCTCTAGACCCCTGGCTTGTATTATGATGCTTGTATGTACTATGTACAAAAACGTATTTATAGCTCAGAAAAATGTTTTATCATGCAGAAATTGTATCAACATGTATTGGAAAAAATGTTTTACAAGGTTTTGAAAAATAATAATATTCAAACATGTTTCTGCAAAAGAATGTTAAACATGTAGAATTTTTTTGAACAAATAACAAAAATTTACAATGTGTATGAAAAATTAGACATGTGTTGGAAAAAGAAAAAGAAATAAACCGACAAAGAAAACAAAAGAAAAGCAAAGAAACTCAAAAAGACCAAGAAAGAAACAAATAAAACCGAAGTATAAAGAAGAAGAAAAATAAAAACAGAAGAAAACACTGAAAAACGGAGAAAACCGGAAACATAATAGAAGATGCATACGAACTCCGTTTTAATGAGCTTGAGTTTGACAAGAAGATGAACACGAACTCTAAAACCTCTCAAAGAGAAAACACAAATAAGAATAAATAAAGATGATGCCAAGGATGCAATGGTTTGAGCTCTCTATGAACGATACAATCAAGCTACTCACTCGAGAGCCTCCCTCAATAGTACGGAAATCAATCCTATAACCCGGTCTCCCAACTAGCATCATGGGATCGGTAAAATAGAAAACCTATCAAGGTCAAACATTTGCCTTGCGCATAGTCCACTTAAGCTAGACGATGACGATCTTGATCTTCTCAAATTGGACCACCTTTCTTGATTGCGGTGACTCGATGAAGACTAGTGAATTACTCCCCCATACTCCACTATGGGAGTGCTAGTCTTAGGCACATCTTCATAAAATCATTATCACCAAATGGTCGGCAAGCTTCAAGCATATGATCTCTTCGTGATGCTCTTCTTGAACTTGCACATCGCAAGCTTGATGGCAATCACCACTTGATGTCATCCTACATGGATTATATGGGATCTTCCTTTTGATGCAAACCCAGGAAATGATACCTAACCCCACATAGAAACCTCATATATATCATGGGTTAGTACACAGAGTATAATGAACAATGCTTACCATATCATGGGATCACTTGCTCCCACTCGGTACATCTTCTACCTTATGTCATAATTTCTCTTTGCATTAAGATGACGTCTGGAAGGTAAACATGAATATTCACACAATATTCTTCTTCAAGACATGACTGCAATAGGCTCAAACTCTCATAAGATTAATCTTTGGATAACTCGATGAATAACACCTTGGTTATCACATAATCTCCTTCTTTCGACCTTGAAGCCAACATACGGTTTTCGAGCATTGCCTATAGACAAACCATTAATCAATAGGGATTATCATCAATTACCAAAACCAAACATGTGGGCACCATGCTATTTCAGAATTGAAGTCAACGAGCCCAGCTACTCATCGTGGTCGTAACGACATGCCAAAAAAATCAGTTGATAATACAATTTGACGAGCCGAGCAAGTCGTCGTGGCCGAAACACCCCAAAAAATAGGGTGTCGCTATGTGCCTCTTCTTGCGATGCCTAGGTAAGACTCGCCTAAAGGGGGCCCAAACTGGGCCACCCCAGTAACGATGAGATCATGCGTGTTTATATTTTTGTATTTTTTCCTTTTTCCTTCAAATTTTCATTTATGTGTTGTTTACTTTTTTTATAATTCGAAATATTGAGATAGAAAAATATTTATGATGAACACAAAATGTATAACATGAATGAAAATATATATTTAAATGTTAATCATGCACATGATATTTTTGACAATTAAAAAATGTTACACATTTCCAAAATAGATTTGCATAAAAATTAAAAATGTTTACAAAGTGCAACAAATGTTCGTATAATTAGGAAAATATTTCACATATTTAAAAAAAGTATGTCACACCTAAAAAAGAAAAAGAAAAACCCAACAAAGAAAAAGAAAAGAAACCAAAAAAAGAAACAAACAAACAAAACCAAAGTATAAAGAAGGAAAAAAGAAGAAAAACATAAGAAAACGGAGAAAAACGGAGAAAACCGAAAACATAACGTTGAAAAAAACCCTGGAGAAAAAGCAAAGAGAACGGAAGAAAAACCAACTGGACCGATTGAATGCAGGGAGCAGATGCGCAGGAGCTAATGGGCCGGCCCGCTACGGCCGACATATATCCCCCGCCAAGAAAGCAGAGCACCAACGGAAACAGAGCAACCAACCACCGGCGGCCAAGAACTCCGCCAAGAACTCTGCCCCCGTCTAGCAACCTCGCCGCCGTCGTCTCCAAGCTCCTCCCCCGCTTCCTTCCTCCAAGAACCGGAAGCGGTCTTCCCCTCTCCGCCCCCGTCCATCAAGCAGCCTCGCCGTCGTCCCGAGGTCCTGCCCCGCTTCCTCCAAGAATTGGAAGAACTCCTCCCCACTCCGTCCCCAACCTCGCCGGCGTCTCCTCGCCTGCCTCGATCCCCCTATGGCTTCTTTACAGAGTCTACCGGGCGAGGTTCTCACCGAGATCGCTCGCCGACTCACTTGCCAGTCCGACCTCGCCGCCATGGCGGAGGCGGTGGGAGGACCCATCTCTCTCCCAGTCCCCCGTCCTCCTGTCCCGTGGCTGATGATGCCAGCGCGGTTTGTGGCGGATCTCCCCCCCGGCATTCCTCCCACAGTCTCGCTCCTTTGCCTGACATGCCGGGGACGAAGCTTCATGGTGCACCGCCACGGGCTGGAGCACCGGCTCCGGCTCCCCGCGGACTTCAACGGTGGCCGGATGTTTGGAACCTACCAAGGAGGCTGGGTATTTCTGGCCGTCGGGCAGCAGTTCGGCCACGCCGCCGTCAACATCTTCTCAGGGACCCGGCTACTGTTTCCCGACTACGTGGTGGTCGCCGACAACACAGTGCGTCCCATGGTTCTGATCGCCGCGGCGCTCTCCGCCGAGCCGCTTGGTCACCACGGCGCCTGCTTGGCTGCCGCCATCGGCCACGTGGGCGGCTTCGTCCCCGACGGCAACCGGCCGCCTCAGTTCGCGTTGTGGCGCGTGGACGGGGCTGCGCTCGACCAGCGGCCTCTGGCCCGTGGATTCGACGTCGAGGACGCCGGAGCCGGACTGCAGGAGGAGCTTGTCTTGGAAGACGTTGCTTGGTACAATGGAGTGCTTTACTTGCTGACGAGTCGGGAGGATCTGGTGGCGGTGCACGTGGGGGCCGAGGGGCAGGTCCTCGTCGCTCATCAGCAGCTTATCAGGTGCCGGCGGGCCGCCGAGCGGCATCATCATCGGCAACGAGTTGTTGCTCGCTACCTCGTCATATCCAGGGGAGAGCTGTGCCTTGTGGTCCGCTATACGATCGATGATCCTCGCGTACCGCGTCGCTGGAGAGATGTCGGAGGGGCGACGCGGCTCACCATCTACCGTCGTGTCACCGAGGAGGGGGTCACCACCTGGACGCCGCTGCCGGGCGATGAGCTCACGGGACGGCTTGTCTTCGTCGGGAGGGGCTGCTCCAGGTCGATGGACCTCGACCACCTCCCTTCCAGCATGAGGAACCTGCGCGAAGGTATTCACTACCTCGACGATAGGGATGCTCGGGACATGTCTATCATCCGAGCGGAGGACCCCGATCAGCGTCGGTACAGGCGAGATAACCATTGTGCCTTTGGGTGGCCACCCCTTGACCATCATTTGTATGTAGGAAGGACCGAGTATCCGTCCTCGTACTCACCACCCATGTGGTGTTTACCGTAGATAGGAAGTTTAGTTTAGTTGTTATGCATCCCCTATTTTCCCGATAAACTGTGGAAGCTATGAATTCTGTCGACATTGATTACTGCTTTGGAAGCTATGAACTCTGCTGAAATCGTGACATTACTTAATCAGAAGCATGATTCCTTTTGTTGCTGCAATTTCTTCTCGCGTGATGCTTCATCTCGGCCTTAAGGGCTGTAGTATTGCTCTGTCCGAGTGTGCATTCGGTTTGATTCCTTTCGGTTTATACGGTTTTATGATTTATATGGTTTTTGTACTTCAGTTTAGATGGTTTTGTACAAGATACAGTTCGGTTTCAGTAATAACAATTTACTTTGGGTTCTTTGCTAATAACCAAAACTGATGCAATTTTTTAAGCTAACACATAACTTTTCCACGTGTAAGTACATTGATATATATCATAATGTGAAGAAAAAAACAGTTAAAAAAGGATAAAGAATGTACGTAAGGGCTGTAGTATTGCTCTGTCCGAGCACTGTATCAGCTCATGGTGTGCATTCGTTTTTCTGGTTTGATTCGGTTTGATTTATACGGTTTATGAGTTATATTGTTTTTATACCTCGGTTTATATGATTTTATACATAGTTACGGTTCGGGTTCGGTAATAACAATTCAATTTCGGTTCGGTTTCGGTAATAACCAAATTAATTCAAGTTGAGGCACATTTTTGAGTCAACACTTATTTTTTCCGCATGTAAATAATATAAGACTTTTTTGAGATTTCAATGCGGATACCGAAATGAGGAAAAATCAATTACAAAAGGATAAAGATTGGACAGTCAAGCTAATCATGTAAACTGAAAGTACTATACTAAGCTGTCCATTACACTTTTCAACAAAGAAAAATCAATTTAGGTTAGTTTGGTTTAACCAAATGGTTTTTGAGTTTGTAACCAAAAAATATGAAATGCAAATGGTTTTCACATTTCAAAGCTGAAACTGAAACCAAACCTATAAAAAACTGAAAATTATGTCGGTTTGGTTTTGATTTTCGGTTCGATTTTGCACCACCTGAAGTATTACCTCCATCCTAAAAAGCTTGATTTATATTTATCTAGATACGGATGTATCTAACACTAAAACGTGTCTACATATGTCTATATCTAGACAAATTTAAGAGCATCTACAGCCGCGGGCAGCAAATCCGACCCCTCAAAAGCTAGTGGATGCTCCCGGGCGCGTTCGCGGACAGTTACCGGTCAGGCCTCAAATTTCTTCATCTGTATCTAGATACCTCATACCTTAAATCCATAAAAAAACATGCAAATGATGGAATCCACCTACTACGCAGATCAAATAACTTATACTATCCTAATCCTCGTCGGAGATGTCCACTATCTCGGTGCCGGCACCGGGTACTTGGGCGGCAGCAGCACCTCCGGCTCCTCCGCATCGGCATCCGCGTCCATCTCTGCTTGAACCTCATCGAAGAGCGCGTCGGTCGTCGCCCGTTCCTGCCGGATGAACTGCCGATTGGTCTCCGCATAGGCCTCATCCTGGATGGACTCCAGGATGGCAATATGTTGTGCCATCTCGGATGCTTGGGCGACCACGAACTCCGCCTCCGCGTCCTCCATGTTGAAGCCCGGAGCCAGCACCAGCTCCTTCTCCTGCTGCTCCGCCTTGACCTCCTCCAGATCTCCACCTCCATCCGGCGTTTGAGCCGGGTTCAGGGCACCCGGTTGTAGATGCTCTAACGGAAAATACCACAATTCCACTAACCCTCACGAAAAACATCCACTTTACAAAATTTTGCCAAAATTTATCACTCTACGACAACTTTTTGGTAAAAAACATACCATGTCAAAGAAGTGCCCGATTTGGGTTGTAATATTGGTCTGTCCGAGCACTCTATCAGCTCAGGTTGTGCATTCGTTTTTCTGGTTTGATTCGGTTCGATTTATACGGTTTATGAGTTATATGGTTTTTATACTTTGGTATATATATATATATATATATATATATATATATATATATATATATATATATATATATATATATATATGATTTTACACGTAGTTGCAGTTCGGTCTCCGTAATAACAATTACAGAAAATACCACAATTCGACTAACCCTCACGAAA
Organism: Triticum aestivum; assembly: GCF_018294505.1. Taxonomy (NCBI): domain Eukaryota; kingdom Viridiplantae; phylum Streptophyta; class Magnoliopsida; order Poales; family Poaceae; genus Triticum; species Triticum aestivum. The sequence continues at coordinate 667,081,897 of NC_057795.1, read as the reverse complement.
AACGTTCACTTGCCAAAATTTATCACTCTACGACTATTTTTGTAAAAAAATACCATGTCAAAGAAATGCCCTATTTGGCTCGTTTACACATGTTTTTTAAATAGAGGCAAACAATTTGCCTCGTCGATTAATTAAACATAAGAGGATTGCTCAGTTAATTAATGGAAAACCGAACGAAACTCGATACAAACCAACCACATGCGGACTACTCAGAGCATGCAACCCCAGAAGCGCACTATCAACCCTACAAACATACCAACACGGAACGACCATCAACCTCCACACTACTACATTGTAAAGCAACCCCTAATTAATGAGATCACCTCGACCCAAGTCCACGAACAGCGCCAAATCTACAGAGACAAGCCAGGCCATATGGACCGCCCAATAGACTGATGATCATCCATCAAGTAGCTAGGTCGGCCGATGCGTCCGGTTGACCGTTAAGTTTGGCCGCTCCTGAGTGTGAAATGTGAAATGTATGTTCTAAATTGTGCAATAGTATCAATGAAAAAAGGAATTATATGTGATTTTGTGAAGCAAGCCAGTGAAAAGTGAAATGTAGGTTCTGAATTGTGAAAGAGTAGCTATAAAACATGAAACTATAATGCATCATTGTGAAACTGATCATTTGGAAATATGTAATAGTTTATTTCAAAAGAGTGAAATATGATATTTGAAAAATGGGCTATTGAAGTAGACTGTTTTTTGTGAAACAAATCAGTGAAAAGTGAAATGTACATTCTAAATTGTCAAATAGTAACTACATAAGATGAAACTGTAATGTATCATTGTGAAAACTGTTTTTTTATATGTAAGATATACGTTCGAATTTAAACTTGGTTGAAGAATATCCAAGATTGATATCATTTGAAAGTTTTGATGCAAGGAGTTCAAATATTAAAAAAAGATTAAAAATGAATATATGGTTTAAAAGATATAGATATTTTAAAATAGACAAGGGGAAAGAAAATCGTTGGATTTGTTGTGCGAGAAGAGAGAGTGTGTGTGTTCTGCCGCATTGCTGCCATGCATGCATGTAAAATATAGTGGTGAAGGCCAGCTACTGAAATACAAAATATTTTTACTAGCGGCTTGGCTAGAGCATCGCCGGTAGCTAGCGGTACCGCGCAATTTTTCATTTTGCAACACCATGTCGAACAGTTTCACCACTCGCGCCTGTTCCACTTGGTCGTATCGCCCCAAGCGTTGGCACTACCGCTTCGAACCCCGGGTCGAAACAACGTTACCCACCCGTGCAAAAAAAAAAACCATTGCCCTCAATAAACCGCAGGCTAGCCCATTTGAGCCCGTCCACCGAGTGCGTGGAGAGCAACCCGTCGTCCCAAGAGCGACATGGACCCTTAAACCGCGTGCATCTATCTGGATCGAGTGGTTCGGACGCATTTTACCATCCAATGGGAGACCCCATCCGTCGCGGACGGGTCCAGAGGTCCATTTTCCTATAAACCAAAACCAACTGGGAGCTTTGCGGGTGTCCGGACCGCTCCCATGTAAGCGTCCAGCACCCAAGTCCAACCCAAAACCCTCATGTGTTATCGCTCCAACGGATGCGCCACTTCTTATGCTGGTCCAGAGCTGCAGCGGCCGGCATTGAAGCCACCCACCTCCACACAGAGCCTGGCACGCGTACAAGGTCACCGTCGGTTTAGTTTTTTTTTTAGTTTTACTTATTTCATCCGGTTTTATGTAAAAATTGTCTAAGTTTGAATGAAGACCATCCCGTTTTCTTAAATTTACATGAAATTTATTTGTTTTTGTTAAATCTTGTTTGAAATGTGACCGGACAATTCCGGCTAGCTTTGGATCGCCGGTGTCCATATCAGTATCCAAACACTTGTCTGAACCGGTCCACAGATGAACATCATGTCCGTTTCAGGGGTCCGTGTTGAAGATGCCTTAACAGAGAGCAAGGGCTCGGGAAAAAGACTCTCTAAGGCAGCCGGTCAACACGACCGGCGGACGAACCCTCGGTACGGGCGGCGCGGCCCCCGACGGCGGTCATGGAGGCCGACCGCCCCGGGGGCGGCGCGCGGGTGTGGAAGCGGCGGCGGCTAGGGTTTAGAACCCGGAAACTGGTACCATGTTAGAAGGGAGAGAGAGATTTGGTGCGGAATATGATGGATTTTGTAGTGAGCCTCTCGGGCGGTTTATATAGAGTACAAGGCTTGGAGGGCAAGAAGCCTCTCCTAGAGATAAGGCAGGAGATGATTACAAATCATAGTCTACCATATACAAAGATATGCATATATACTCTAACAATGACCGAAGGTGAACATGAACGTAAGCTCATAAATTTTTATGGAACCACGAAAGAGATCATTCAGTTAGACTACAACTTGGACGGCAGATCAGTTGTTTTGTTTAAATGTGACTGGTTTAAACTTGATGGAAAGAAGACTGAGCTTAAAAATGATGGTTTTTCCAGAAGCATAAATGTTGGAAGTATGTGGTACAAGGACGATTCTTTGATTCTGGCTACGCAGGCTAGAAACGTCTTTTATTTGCCAGACACGAAGTATGGGACGAATTGGCAAGTTGTGTAAACATTTGAATATAGGCATCTCTTCAATATTAATGAACTAAGGGTGTACCTTTTAGTGGTCCTGCATATCAAGAGGACGAGTGCTGTGATAAGGAGGGTAGGAGAACGTATGTTTCTAACCTTACATCCGAGAAGCCTTTGCATAGAGATGATGAGCAATACATTGTTTTTGAAGCTGATGTAGTTGCCCGTTTGATGAAAGAAAAAAACACAGAAGTGTTTGAAGATGGCAACGAAGAGGAAGAAGATGATACGTGTCTGAAGTATTGCAGCGAAGACGAAGGAGGTGCCATGGATGTCGACAGTGATGACGAGTAGATGTTTTAATGTAGAAGGTACTATCTGAATTCTTCATTTAGTTGCTGTTTATGCGCTACATGCTGTTTTTATTCAGTGCATTACAAAAGAGAGTGAGGTGTTTATGTATTACATGGAGTTTTTGTTCAGTACATGACCTACTGTTGTTTCCTGCAGTATTTTTTCTTCTCAGTTTTGTATAGTATAGGAGAGAGTTGTTTTCTCAGCTCAATCTCTCAAAACTAAATTCTGTAGTCAATGTACCTACCAAATGGCAAAGTTGTTCTGTGTATAAGAGCAAAGGTTCAAGTTGTTCTGTTCTTTTCTATTGACATGCTGTCGAATATCTACAGTTTGCATACATTTCTAATTTTGAGATATTCGACCGGCGTTGGTGACTGGGCTGAGAAGGAGGTGCCGAGAAAACGGTTGTGCTGCAAGCTCAAGTGCACAGTCACCACGGTCAGAGTAATGGTGATGTGGATGCTGGAGGTCGGGCTGTGTTAGAGGATTAGAATGGCAGTATCTGTAGTTTTATCTTGTTTGCCTTAACAGATTTTTAGTTTGTAGTTTTCTAAACCTCCGAGCTAGTTTGAGGGTAGCTTGCTTTGAATGACCTGAATTTTGTAAAACCTTACCAGTTTTTTTGAGGGCTTCTGTCAAATGGAGCCGGGGAGCTCCTCCCTGTTTATCTAAAAAAAGAGAGTTTTAGTCTGTCAGCGTGTTCTGATGCTTGACAATATATGTATCTGCTGTTGTCAAAAATAATTCCTGAAATTCCTATGTCTCATATATGTTCTTTATATGGCCTAAAATCAAGTTCCTTGTGTCTAGTTTAGATGTCATCTTCCAAAACCTAATACCGGCCATTTTAGACCATTGTGAAGCAACCACATGCTAGCCACCAGTCCTGGCCGTGTAACTTGGCAGACTTACACTCCTTACTACCCTGGCCATCTACCCAAAACCTCTGGGCAAAATACCCTATGGAAGGCCAGTGTAACATCCATCAAAGTTTTCTGCAGGAACTGATTTTCATCCAAACAGTGAACCTATTCTTAGCCTTTGACGCCTATCTCCTCTGTATACCCTAATTGAGCATAGAAACAAACTGTGACACGGTCGGTTACTTAAACTAATTCACAGAGCGGGAGAGTGCGTGGTGACCACTCACCCGGCATGCAATAACGGCGCTCTGTGGGTCGGCCGGCAGCGCCACGAGCGAACCAGGCCCCTATTCGCCCACCACTCTCGCCGGTAGCCCGCTCCCGCCCCCGCGCTCATTTCCCTCCTGGAGGAGCCGAACGAAGCTGCTCCGCCATTCCGGCCGGCGCGATGCACGCGGCCAGGGCTCAGGTACAGCCCGGGGTCCGGCACCGTCCAATTTCCCATGGCCGTCCACGTGTCCCCGGAAGTCGGCTGGCCGCCTGATTCCTCCAACCGACGCCCCAGCGCTAGCGAGGAGCAGAGGAACTCGTCTTCCTCGACTCCAGCCGCAGCTCCGCCGAAAGCTTCCAAGAGCTCTCAGTCTATTTCCTCTAGCTTCTCACCCTCTCTATTCTCCCTTAAGTTCAAGCGCTGTACATATCCATCTAATGCATCCCGTACGCTCGGCATCGACGAGGACCGCCCCTCGCCGCCGCTGGAGAGGAAACTGCCGTCGCCGTCCGTCCACCCAGGAGCCAACGCCGACCACTGATCGACGCGTATCGACGTACTATACCTCCATTTGATCACTACCGTCGCCTCCGACGACCGCGTCGCCGCCGGTGAGCCTAGCACCGCCGCCGTCGTGTCCCTGCGTCGTCTGAAAGGAATACGAGATGGGTAGTGACCCCATCAGCCAGTCTCTCATAACCGCACCCGAAAAGGTACGATGGTTGGCGTATTTTTCTGAAATACGTGATTGACGAGGCCCTTCCCTGGTTTTCCTATTTGAAAGAAAACTGTAATTCTGTTGACCAAACTTTGATTAGCTGTAACTTTTAAACCACAGATCCAAATGAGCTGATTATTTTTGCAATATTTTAAAATTCAAACTAATATTTCTACAGGAATTTCGTTGCATTTTTAGCTACTTAAGTAGTGTAGATAGCATATATTTTAGTGTACTCAAAGATTCCTACTCTCTTCCTCCACCAAAAAGTTAGGGTTTCTGCCTCCCGCCGCCGCCGCCGCAGGTCCGCCTCCTCTCCGGTGGCCCTAGGGCCATGGGGGCGCGGTGGATCTCGGCAAGGGTCGGTGGGAGGGCTCCGTTTTTAGTCGTTTCTTTCAGTTTTGCTAGGGTTTGTGTCCTGCTCAGGAAGACGAGACGGCGGCGGCTCCCTGAAGATGGAATAAAGGTCTCCCCGCCTAGTCCCCGTTTCGGCGGCGCGTCTAGCATCGTTGGTGGGCGTGTGGAGGTGTGTCTCCGGCGGATCTATCTTTGGTGGATTTGCTCGGATCTCGTCGTTGTTCGTCTACGTTCGTGTGTCTTCGGATTGGATCTTTCTGATCTATGTTATTCTTCATCTGCGGCGGTTGCTGTTCTGGTGCGCTGGTCCTACGGGGCCTTAGCACGACGACTTCCCGACTGTCTACTACAACAAGTTGTGCCCGACTCCAGCGATGAAGGGGCGATGACGGCGGCGCGCCTTCGGCTCGCTTCAGTGCTAGTAGTCGTCGCTAGGTGGTCTATGGATCTGGATGTAATTTTTATTATTTCCGGTATTCGTTGTACTGCCATGATTGAAGATGAATAGATCAGAACTTTCCTCGCAAAAAAAAAGATTCCTACTCTAGGCAGGCGGGCCATCAACCTTCGAATGGTGTTGGTCCTACGGATTCTCTATGGTTATTTTGAAAATGCAAGCATCCAAATTTACTGGAACGGAACGACCTGTCAGCCCCAATCAAGCCGGTGAAAAAACCGCAGCGAACCAATATACTGTAGACAAACAGGGATATATATATATATATATATATATATATATATATATATATATATATATATATATATATGGTTGCAGTATTGTTATGTCCGAGTATCAAGGTGTGCATTCGGTATATTTCGGTTTTATGATATATATATATATATATATATATATATATATATATATATATATATATATATATATATATGGTTTTTATACTTCGGTTTGTATGGTTTTATACGAGATACAGTTCGGTTTTCGTAATAACAATTCACTTTTAGTTCTACGGTAATAACCAAAGTTGACGCAAATTTTTGAGCCAACACATAACTTTCCATGTGTAAATACATTCATATATATCATAATGTGGAAAACAATTAGAAAAAGGATAAAGAATTGACGTTGGATAAGCAGTGAGGCTAACCACGTAAACTGAAGCACTAAATGGGCTAGAAAGTACTATATTATAGCAACCCATTACACTTTTAAACAAAGAAATATCCATTTCGGTTAATTCGGTTTAACCAAATGCTTTTCAGTTTCTAACCACAAAAACACGAAAAGCAAATGCTTTTCAGATTTCAAAACTGAAACCAAAACCTGGGAACACCGAAATTTTGGGTTGGTTTGGTTTTCTGGTTTGGTTTTTGGTTTTCAGTTTGGTTTTCAGTATTACCTCCATCCTAAAAAGCCTGTCTTATATTTATCTAGATACATATGTATCTAACACTAGATTTTTGGCACAGAGGGAGTATTTAACAAAAAACTACAACAATTTGACTAACCCTCATGAAAAATTACCACTTTACAAAATTTTGCCAAAAATATCACTCCACGACTAATTATTTTTTTATAAAAAATCTACCCTGTCAAAGAAGTGCCATGTTTGGCTTGTTTAAATGTGTTTTTTTTAAACAGACGCAAAAGATTTGGCTCATTGATTAATTAAGGAGAAGAGATTTGTCTGGTTAATTAGCATAAAACTGGACGAAAACCGATACGAACCAACCATATGCAGACTACAAAGAGCATGCAACCCCAGAAGGGCACAATCGTCCCTAGAAACATACCCAACACGGAACGACCATCAACCACCACACTACTACATCGCAAAGAAACCCCCTAACGAGAGCGCCTTGGCCGAAGTCCATGAGCACCGCCAAATCCACAGAGATTGGCCATGCCATATGGACCACCGAATAAACTGATGATCATCTATCAAGCAGCTGGGTTTGCCGATGCGCCAGGTTGACTGTTAACTTTGGCCTGTTCCTGAGTGTGAAATGCACATTCTAAATTATGCATCAGTAACTACAAAAAGGAATTAGATGTGTTTTTTGTGAAACAAGCTAGTGGAAAGTGAAATGTAGGTTCTGAATTGTGAAAGGTAGCTACGAAAAATGAAATTGTAATGCATCATTGTGAAACTGATTATTTGGAAGTATGTAATAGTTTATTTCAAACAGTGAAATATGTTATTTGAAAAATGCGATGTTGAAATAGATTGACCAGTGAAAAGTGAAATATACGTTCTGAACTGTGAAATAGTAACTACGTAAGGTGAAACTGTAATGTATCTTTGTGAAAACTGGTTTTTTGAAATGTAAAATATACGTTTGAATTTAAACATAGTTGAAAAATGTCCATGATTTATCTCATTTGAAAGTTTTGATGCAAGGAGTACAAATATAAAATGTTTTAAAATTGAATGTGATTTAAAAGATATAGATATTATAAATTAGCCATAGTGAACGAAATAGTTGGATTTATTGTGGGAGAAGAGAGAGAGTGTTCAGCCTCATTGATATCATGTAAAGTACAGTGGTGGGGGCAGCTACTGAAGGAAATACGCCCTAGAGGCAATAATAAAGTTGTTATTTATATTTCCTTATATCATGATAAATATTTATTATTCATGCTAGAATTGTATTAACCAGAAACTTGATACATGTGTGAATACATAGACAAAACAAAGTGTTAGTATGCCTCTACTAGACTAGCTCGTTAATCAAAGATGGTTAAGTTTCCTGACCATAGACATGTGTTGTCATTTGATGAATGAGATCACATCATTAGAAGAATGATGTGATGGACAAGACCCATCCGATAGCTTAGCATTATGATTGTTGAGTTTTATTGCTATTGCTTTCTTCATGACTTATACATGTTCCTCTGACTATGAGATTATGCAACTCCCGAACACCGTAGGAACACTTGTGTGCTATCAAATGTCACAACGTAATTGGGTGATTATAAAGATGCTCTACAGGTGTCTCCGAAGGTGTTTGTTGGGTTGGCATAGATCGAGATTAGGATTTGTCACTCCGTGTATCGGAGATGTATCTCTGGGCCCTCTCGATAATGCACATCACTATAAGCCTTGCAGGCAATGTGACTAACGAGTTAATTGCGGGATGATGCGTTACGGAACGAGTAAAGAGACTTGCCGGTAACTAGATTGAACTAGGTATGGTGATACCGATGATCGAATCTCGGGCAAGTAACATACATATGACAAAGGGAACAACATATGTTGTTATGCGGTTTGACCGATAAAGATCTTCGTAGAATATGTAGGAGCCAATATGAGCATCCAGGTTCCGCTATTGGTTATTGAACGGAGATGTGTCTCAGTCATGTCTACATAGTTCTCGAACCCGTAGGGTCTGCATGTTTAACGTTCGATGACGATTTGTATTATGAGTTATGTGATTTGATGTAACGAAGGTTGTTCGGGGTCTCGGATGAGATCACAGACATGACGAGGAGTCTCGAAAAGGTCGAGACGTAAAGGTTGATACATTGGAAGGCTATATTCGGACATCGGAAAGGTTCCGAGTGAGTCGGGTATTTTTCGGAGTACCGGAGAGTTACGGGAATTCACCGGGGGAAGTGTTGGGCCTTAATGGGCTTTAATGGAAAGGAGAGAAGGGCCACAAGGGGAGGCAGCGCCCCCCCCATGGGCTGGTCTGAATTGGACTAGGAGGTGGCGGCACCCTCCTCTTTCCTTCTCCCCTCTTCCTCCTTCCCTCCTTCACCTACTAGGAATAGGAAAGAGGAGGGGAATCCTACATGGGCTGGGGAGTCCTAGTAGGATTCCCCACACCTGGCGTGCCCCCCTTGGGCCGGCCACCTCTTCCCTCCCCTCCTTTATATACGTGGCCAGGGGCACCCCAAAGACACACAAGTTGATCTTTTAGCTGTGTGCGGTGCCCCCCTCCACAGTTACACACCTCGGCCTGCCTCCTCCTGGATCTTTGTGGCAGAGCGACCGGGCAGGTTGAGACCACCTAGGAGAGTGTTGGGCCTGGCCCTGGTCGGCATCCGCGGTTACATCAAATAAAACGCTTAACGCGATCTTGGTATTTGATCTGAGTTGGGTCGTTGACCTTATACACACTAACCGCCACGTGGGACAAGATATGGGCAACCGGCGTCGTGGTATCAGCCGAAGCCTTCGTGACATCAGCGACTGAGCGGCGCACGCCGGATTGGACTAGAACGCCTGCTCTTGTATTAGGGAGGCTGGGTCTGCTTCCGGCCGCCCACGCAACATGCAGGTGTGCAATGGGCGATGGGCCCATGTCACGACCGGTTTTCCAATAAAAATATTTATTGAGAAACCAATCTTTTGAGTCCAGTATGAGAGAAATCCTCCTCACTGGTAGACAATTTCTTGATACAATAAGCCAGTAGCATAAAATATATTACAGGGTTGAACTATGGTTGCTCAACCAAATTATTACAAGCACGCCAATAATTATACATAATGGCGGACATGACACAGTGGTGTGGAGGCATACTACTGACTCGAGGATATGGCTGTGGTGGAAAAACACAGCGGGGAGAGAAATACAAGACTCTATGTCTATCATCTCATCGAGCGTCGAGGTGAGGCTCGATGAATTTATTTGGTAGCGGAAGCGGATATAAAACAGTGACCAAATCCAGGGTCGCACGAGACTGACTGGGACTCCTCTAAGTGTCGGACTCACTATCGAACTCTTCATCCATGAAATCGCCTTCGTCAGCATCTGGCCAAATCAACAAGCCAGTGAGTACTTTGAAAGTACTCGCAAGACAGTTCGGACGTAAGATATAACAAATGCATGCATGGATGCGTCATGAATAAATTCACCAATGTACATTCAAAATTATCATAACAAGGTCAGTAAAAGGGAAACGGCGGTAGTCCGCCTGAAATCCCAACAGATCATAAATAATTACCGATCGGGTGTCTGAAGCGATGCCTCGAAAGGTGAACAACTAAATATAAGGAAAAAGATGCCACAGTCGGGCGTCTTAGCGACACCACATAAAGGGCTTAAAAGAAATACCTCAGTCGGACGTCGGGGCGACGTCACAGAAAGGGTTTAAAAAGAAATGCCACAGTCGGACGTCGGGGCGACATCACAGAAAGGGCTTTAAAAGAAATGCCACAGTCGGACGTCGGGGCGACATCACAGAAAGGGCTTTAAAAGAAATGCCACAGTCGGACGTCGGGGCGACATCACAGAAAGGGCTTTAAAAGAAATGCCACAGTCGGACGTCGGGGCGACATCACAGAAAGGGCTTTAAAAGAAATGCCACAGTCGGACGTCGGGGCGACATCACAAAAAGGGCTTTGATTCACAAGTAAATAATACTCATAATAAACATTTAATTCATGAGAATAAATGGGTTAGTCCATCCACGGGAATATTCATTTAACCGGAATTAGCACTCATGCGAATCGCCGGGGTCTCTGTCATCAAAACTGTCATTGTTAGACAAGATAATACGAATCTGGACATGGAATAGATGATTTGGAGGGATATATGACTCTGCAGAGTTTGTACAAAATTATTCCCACAGCCAACGGATTTCCGTAGTCACGAAGGACTAGTTCCGTTTACGGTATTTCGGAAGAAAACACATCTAACCAGTACACACCCATCCTTACCTCTCGATGCTAGATATCACCCTAGACATCGTCCAAGAAAAACTTTTGAGACGGGGAGATCACAATCTCGAATAGCATGGGATCAAATTTATATACGCGCGCTCTAAGGGGTGCCCCCCTCTCAGTCCCAACCGGAAACACCCATGCCCCCTGACCGGATGACTGGCTTTAATCCAGGGCCATGGAACCATCATCACGGCCTCTCCTTTTGGTGTGTACCAGAAAAGCGGTTTGCAACTTACTAAACCATATTCCTTGCGGAAAACATGTGGTAGTACAGGGAAGAAAATGAGAGGAACTGGACCGACACGGTTTGACACTGAAGTCACATAGTCCGGCATGAGACTGGCATGCTACAACACTACCATCTCACCCATTTTCATGCCAACCCATGGCCATTCATACTCACATCCATCCACTTATGGATCATCGAACTCACTTACCTCATTATCGCATAAAATGACATTCATCGATATGCTTATCAACATGCCATGAAACTAACTAAATGCAAAACATGCCAAGACACTCATCATATCAAAAGTTCAAACATGCTTGCCTGGTTCAGAGTAGTCGGAGCCTAGCTCGGTGAAGTTCACGGCTCCGTCACCTCCTTCGGTATCTACGGTATAAAAAAATATATGCGCTATCATGAATACCAAGGAGTGCACAGAAAGTATACCAAATATTTTCAAAATAAATCTGATAAAAAACTAGACAAAATTTTAAAGAGAACAGAAAAAGAATCAACCAAAAATACTTTTCTGTTTAAAAGTTATAAAGTTTTTTGTCCAGGGACTCATCTGTAATGAAACAGAAGTTTTCTAGGGGCTAGTTTATAAAAACAGAAAGCGCTTCGGTAGCGACTATGCCAGCCCAGAGGAAAGACGTATTTGCCCGAAGGCGCTTCCAGAAAACGGTTCGATAGAAAGGGCAGAGAGGCTGACGGTGGGGTCCCACTCGTCAGGTTCAAATGTTCAAACGGGGCGGCAGAGTTCGCCGGTGCCCGAGAGCCGCGGTGGTCGCCGGCGGCGATCCACGGCGAGGCAGAGAGATCGAAGGGTACCTCCGTGCTCAGGGCACCCTTCCGCGTCGGTTGATGGTGGTGGAGGCCGGTCGGCGAGCACCACGTCGACGGCGAGCTTTGCTCCGGCGGACGGCGGCTCGGGTGGTCGAGGGGCTCGTCGGAGAGGGCGGAGCGAGTCGAGGTGGCGGCCGAGGCGGATCGGGGCGGCCGGAGTTGGGGGAGGAGACCTCCTCGAGGTCCTCCGAGTGGCCTGGCATGGCGCTGTTGCGGAGTGGGGATGAGGCGTGCACGAGGTTGAGCTCGGGGGCCCTTTTTATAGGCGGCCCGAGGCGGTTGCCGTGAACGGGGTCTCCGGCGAGCGATTACGGTGGCGCGGTGCTCGGTCGGGGGTGATTAGGGAGTCGAGCGCCGTCGTGGGAGTCTACTGGGTCCGTTTTGGTGCTAATCGAGCTGGAGATCGGTGCTTAGGAGGGAGTTCGACAAAACGGGGCGGCGCGGGCCCGTCGGCGGCAGGGAGCGCGTCCTGTGCTTGCCGGTCGCGGTGGCGGTGCACGGGCGTGCGCTGGCGTGCATGAGGCCACGCGGAGAGCCAGGGGGCGCTGGGAGGCGCGGAACGGCGTTGAGCCGCCGTTCTTGCCCCCTGTCAGCCGCCACGGGTGGTCCCGACGCCGCGGAAGACTCCGGCGAGGGCGGGCCATCGTGCCACCGACGCCAGGAAGAGGCCAAGTGAGCGTGTGGTGCTCCAGACAGTAGGAAGAGGCGGAGAGAAACGTGCCAAAGGCAATGTGAGCGCGTGAGAGGAACTGACGAACGCACACGACACTGAATCTGAACTTTTCTGAATTTTTGAACAGTAACAGTGCCTGCTAGGTGTTCGACAGAATGAAAATGGCATCTAGGGATTTTTCCTTGAGCTGATACTTGGTGGAGTGGCTTCTCATTGCTCAAATAGGTTGCCTGAATTTTGGTGGAATTTTTGGAGTAGTGTAGATATGAATTTCATCAAATTTGGCAAATCTGGTCCAAACTTGCAGAGGCTGAATTTTGAAAATTTTGAAAAGAGAAGGAGTGGATCAAGATGGTTCTGGGTTGTGGGTACAAAGGACTATCCAGGGGAGTTGGTTTGAGGTCAAAACTCAAATGCAATATGGTACTTGCTTTGAAAATCATTTGGGCTCAAGATAATTTTCAGAATTGATTTGAGAGGGAAAATAATTAGAATAAAATCCAAAACTTGTTTGGATTAGTTGGGACAGAGAACTTAGGTTGATCACAAGGTGTAGGGGAGATTTTGGAGGGTTTTACCACATGGGAACAATGCAAAGTCAAGGGTGGTTCCAAGATATGAAAATCCCCAAATTATCATAGAGCTTCATTTTGAAATAAAACAAATTAAAACTCCCAAAAATAAATTTGAGAGAGAACCAACAGAGAAGAAGTTCCAAAAGATCAAACACCAAAGTTTGAAAAAAATAAAATCCTTGCCAAGGCAAAGGAAGTTTTTAAGTGGAAGGTTTTTTCTGAAAAAGAATTTTTAAAAAAAACCTCTCCTCAAAAACCACAAAATTTTTGATAAAAACCAAATAAAAATTTTAGAGTGTCACAACACCTATCCCTTAGGAAAAATCTCGTCCCCGAGATTTCAGCTGATCCTTAAATAGGTGTGGATGCTCAGTCCGAAGAAAATCCTCGCTTTCCCAAGTTGCTTCACTGTCGGTGTGATTGCTCCACTGGACTTTGAAAAACTTGATGGTCTTCTGTCGGGTCCTCCTTTCAGATTCCTCTAATATTCTTACGGGACGTTCTCGATAAGTGAGGTCTGGCTGCACATCAATGTTTTCATGGGATACTTGTTTCTCTGGGTTGCTTACGTACTTCCTTAATTGAGAGACGTGGAACACGTCGTGAATGTCGGACAAGTCTTCGGGTAAGTCTAGCTGGTAGGCTACAGTGCCTCTTCGTGCCACTATACAAAATGGTCCAATGAATCTTGGTGCTAACTTTCCTTTAATCTTAAACCGTTGCAATCCTCTCATCGGGGACACTCTCAGGTATACGAACTCACCTGGTTCGAAGCTGACCCTACGATGTTTCTGATCATAATAACTCTTCTGTCGACTTTGAGCGGTCTTAAGTCGGTCTCTGATTAGCTTGACCTTCTCCTCGGCTTCTCTGAGCATGTCTGGTCCGAAGATGCGGCTGTCTCCGGTCTCTGACCAATTTAACGGGGTACGACACCTTCGTTCGTATAAGGCCTCAAATGGTGCCATTTGTAGGCTGGCCTGGTAGCTATTGTTATACGCGAACTCGGCGTATGGCAGGCTTTCTTCCCAACTGGTTCCATATGTGAGGACACATGCTCTCAGCATGTCTTCTAAAACCTGGTTTACGCGTTCTATTTGTCCATCAGTCTGTGGGTGGTATGCGGTACTGAAGGCTAGTTGGGTTCCCAGAGCCTGTTGTAAATGCTCCCAAAATCTTGAGACGAACTGAGTGCCTCTGTCGGATATTATAGTCTTCGGGACACCGTGCAGACAAACTATGCGGGAAAGATAAATCCTGGCAAGCCTCTGAGTGGTGTAGGTTGTCTTCACTGGAATAAAGTGTGCCACCTTGGTCAACCTGTCAGTGATGACCCATATGGCATCATTCCCGTGTCGTGACCGAGGTAGTCCGACAATAAAATCCATCCCTATTTCATCCCATTTCCACTCAGGTATTTTGTTAGGTTGCAGTAGTCCGGCTGGTCTCTGATGTTCAGCTTTTATGCGTTGACATGAGTCGCAACATGCAATGAAGGCGGCTATGTCCCTCTTCATACCATGCCACCAAAATCTTTCCTGAATATCCTTATACATTTTGGTTCCTCCAGGGTGGATCGAATATGGAGTGGTGTGTGCTTCAGCTAAAATTTGCTGTTTAAGGTCTTCTATGTTTGGCACGCATAGCCTTTCTCCGTACCATAATATTCCTTTATTGTCTATTACGAATTCCGAGGCCTTGCCCATACTCAACTTTCTTTTAATTCCTTCAATGCTGGGGTGACCGGGCTGAGCTTCTTTAATTTTCTCCACAAGGTTGGGTTGTATTTCCAAGTTTGATATGGTGCCTTCTGCTACCATTATCAAGTTGAGCTTGGCAAATTCTTGATGGAATTCGGGCCTCAAGCTGTGCTGATAGTTTCCGTCGGAGCTAGGGTTCCGACTCAGGGCATCGGCCACTACATTTGCTTTCCCTGGATGGTAATGGATCCCAACATCATAATCCTTTACCAATTCCAACCAGCGGCGTTGCCATAAATTTAGTTCTGGCTGCGTGAAAATATATTTGAGACTTGTGGTCCGTATATATTTCACATCGATTCCCAAGTAAGAAATGCCTCCATTCCTTGAGTGCATGAATAACTGCTGCCATTTCTAAGTCATGAGTGGGATAATTTTCCTCATGCTTGCGAAGTTGCCTTGAGGCGTAGGCGACAACCTTGCCTTCTTGCATCAACACGCATCCGAGACCCTTTCTGGGCGCGTCACAATATACTTCAAAATTCTTGTGTATGTCGGGTACAATTAATACCGGTGCTGTTGTTAATTTCCGCTTTAGCTCTTGGAAACTTTTCTCGCAGGCTTCTGTCCACTCAAATTTCTTATCTTTCTTGAGTAACTGTGTCATAGGCTTGGCTATGGTGGAAAATCCTTCAATAAATCTGCGGTAATATGCTGCCATTCCCAAGAAACTCCGTATGTCCGTTACGCTGGCTGGTGATTTCCAGTCAAGTACGGCCTTGACTTTCTCTGGGTCCACTGCGATACCGTCTTGAGTCAGCACGTGGCCTAGAAAACCTACTTGTCTTAGCCAAAATTCGCACTTGCTGAACTTGGCATACAATTGGTGTTTTCTTAGCTCTCCTAGCACAATCCTGAGATGTTCTGCGTGCTCTTCTGGTGTCTTGGAATATACCAGTATATCGTCGATGAATACCATGACGAACTTGTCCATAAACTTCATAAATACTTTGTTCATGAGGTGAACAAAATATGCTGGGGCGTTAGTTAATCCAAATGGCATCACTGTGAACTCGTACAGTCCATATCTGGAGGTGAAGGCTGTTTTGGGGATATCTTCCGTTCGTACCTTCAATTGATGGTATCCAGACCTTAAGTCAATTTTTGAGAATACCTTGGCCTGAGCAAGTTGATCAAATAAATCATTTATTCTTGGCATCGGGTATTTGTTTTTGACTGTGACCATGTTAAGTGCTCGATAGTCAATACATAATCTTAGTGTTCCATCCTTCTTTTCGGCGAATAAAATTGGTGATCCCCAAGGTGAGGAGCTGGCTCGAATGTATCCTTTTTCCAGTAATTCCTTTATTTGCTTCTTCAACTCGACCAACTCGGATGGTGCCATTCTGTATGGTTTCTTGTATATGGGGGCGGTTCCTGGCGCTAGCTCAATGCGGAATTCTATTTCTCGGTCTGGTGGCATGCCTGGCAGCTCTTCAGGGAATACATCTGGAAATTCACACACTACTGGAACCTTGTTTAGCTCAGAAACGTCCACCTTATTTAATCTCGGTTGCCGGGGTCTTTTTCCTTCCTTGGCTGATACTCTTATTGTCTTCCCTTGGTGGTGTGAGAATCACGGTCCTGTTGTAACAGCCGATGAAACCTTTATTGATGGTTAGCCAATCCATTCCTAGGATGACATCCAGTCCTTTATTTTCCAATACAATAAGATTTGCGTGAAACTCCAATCCTTCAAACTCAATGACCACATTTTGACAGTAATTCTGAGAAACTTGCTGAATCCCAGGGGACTTGATGATTATGGATTTCTCCAAAGGAAGCATCGAAAAATCATTTTGCAAAGCAAAACTTTTCGAAATGAAAGAGTGAGAAGCTCCAGAATCAAACAAAACCATTGCAGGTATTGTGTTGACAGGAAACGTACCGAGTACGATATCCGGACCATTTTGTGCCTCCTCTTTGGTTACGTGGTTCAGATGACCCTTCCTGTGGTTATTGTTGGGATTGAAATTGTTTCGCTTGGGTGCTGAATTATTGCCGCCGTTGTTCGGCTTTGGGGTTGAACTCCTTGGCTTGGGGCACTGTTTGGCATAGTGCCCTTCTTCTCCACAAGCGTAACAAGTAACGCCGGGGCGATAGGTGAATTCCTTGTCCCTTGCATGAAAATTCTTGATTGGGCGTGAGGCATTGGATGAGAATTTGTGTGTCCCACCCTTTTGAAAATCTGTCTTGCTTCGGTGATTGCGAGCGTGATTAGTCTGGTCCCTTTTCGTTTGCGGATATCTTCCAGACTGCGTCTCTCATTTTCCAGAGTAATGGCTTTGTCCACCAGTGTTTTAAAATCAGGAAAAGTGTGCACGACCAGTTGGCATTTAAGCGCGGGCGCCAGACCGTCAAGGAATTTCTCCATCTTCTTGATTTCAGTCATACGCTCCTCATTGGCGTAGCGGGATAATAGGGTAAATTGACTGTTGTAATCTGACACTGTCATGTTCCTTTGTTTGAGGTCATCGAATTCTCTCTTCTTGATTTTCATAATACTCTTAGGAATATGTGCACCACGGAAACCTTCCTTGAAATCATTCCAGGTTATGTCAGTTTCGTTGGGATGCATGTGTAGAAAATTCTCCCACCACGATGTGGCTGCTCCTGTGAGATAGTGTGGAGCATATAGTACTTTCTCGAGATCTGAACACTTTGCAATAATTAATTTCCTCTCCATATCTCGAAGCCAGTCCTCGGCTTCAAGAGGCTTGTCAGTGTGAGAAAATGTTTGAGGACGTGTCTTCTGTAGTTCAGATAACTTGGAATGCTGTTGATACTATCCATGGTGATTTCCCATGTTGATGACTTGGTTCATCATCTCCCGATGTTGTTGCTGACTCTGCTCATAAAGGCGGCACATTTGTGAAAGTGCCGATTCACTGCCCTGTTGGCTTGACTGTCCCTGAGTGAACTCGTTGTTGGGTTGTGTATCATAACTTTCCTCTGGTGGAGTTGGCATGGAACGTGTCCAAGGACGAGACATTTTTCACTCTGGGGATATATTTTTGTAAAACTCACAAGAAAAGCGGAAAGAGTCGCAAAACAAAACCATAAATGCATAAAGTTGGCAGATAGAATTAAATAACTCGGCTTACTTAAGAAAAACAAATCGACTTGCGCACGGAGAAGGACTGCTCATTACATATCTTACACGCGGTTGGTAATTATACAATACATCACTCAGGATATGCGTACGAAATCCTGACATGTTATTTAGGCTAGTGCACTTCTCCAGATCCTACATGATGCGCAAACAGGCTACTTCTCACAACCTATGTACATATCTTACAAAGTGGTACAATACACGGCAGCTAAGCGTACTCAGGCGGAGATGTTGACGACCTCCTTTGCCCTGCCGAGGGCGAGGCGTAGCGAGGTTGGGGACTCGACTTCCTCCTCGCTAATGGGCTCCATACGTGTAGTGTTGCGCAGAGCGGACGGAGCGGTTGTCAGGGGCGGAGCAACACGTACAGGAGTGGGCGCGAAGGTTGGTGCAGTGCGCGCTGGAGTGGGCGCAATGACTTGGTTGAATTCTTCGGTAGAAGGCAGGCGACGAGCAGGCGTAAAAGATGCTGATGACGAGACAAAAGTCAGTGGCGGAGCGATGGGTAGGAGCTCCCTCCTGTTGGCAGCACAGCCATGGACTGAGTCCATGCGGGTAGCTACGAAGTCGTCCACCAGGTTGTCGAAGGCTGCCTCCAAGGCCCGGAGATACTCAATGAGCATCTCAAAAGCCTCGTCTCGTTCTCCTCTGGCGCAGGAGTATGCGTAGTGACAGGTGTAAGGCACATGGCACGGAAGATAACGGTAACGACGAGTCTTCATCGCGGGAAGGACATCCCTGAGACGAGCTATCGCCTCGCGGGCTGCCATCTGCATAGCATGCCTCTCCGTAGGCATTGCTCTTCCCATGAACCGGAAGTGGCGTAACTCACCACGCCCTCCCTTGAACTGCACCGCGGCCTGGTGCATGGTCACACTGTCGTTGACTCGGTGCTGGCAGAGTGTGAAGACTGGGCGCACGGATGGCCCCATCGCGACCTGCATGATGAAAGAAAGAAGTTTGACGAACCCATCGGGCACGTTGGCGAAGGTCTGAGACTCGCAGCTGATGTCGGCCATCTACAAAAGTAGGCAAAAATTCTGCAGGGTCAGATCATAAATTTATGCTGACTGACAGAAAATGACTACAATTGCAAAAATATAAATAGCTCTATCATGCTAATAACTAATTAGCGATCGCACCTAGTGGCTTCCTACAGTCAGCCTGGCTCTGATACCAAGCTTGTCACGACCGGTTTTCCAATAAAAATATTTATTGAGAAACCAATCTTTTGAGTCCAGTATGAGAGAAATCCTCCTCACTGGTAGACAATTTCTTGATACAATAAGCCAGTAGCATAAAATATATTACAGGGTTGAACTACGGTTGCTCAACCAAATTATTACAAGCACGCCAATAATTATACATAATGGCGGACATGACACAGTGGTGTGGAGGCATACTACTGACTCGAGGATATGGCGGTGGTGGAAAAACACAGCGGGGAGAGAAATACAAGACTCTATGTCTATCATCTCATCGAGCGTCGAGGTGAGGCTCGATGAATTTATTTGGTAGCGGAAGCGGATATAAAACAGTGACCAAATCCAGGGTCGCACGAGACTGACTGGGACTCCTCTAAGTGTCGGACTCGCTATCGAACTCTTCATCCATGAAATCGCCTTCGTCAGCATCTGGCCAAATCAACAAGCCAATGAGTACTTTGAAAGTACTCGCAAGACAATTCGGACGTAAGATATAACAAATGCATGCATGGATGCGTCATGAATAAATTCACCAATGTACATTCAAAATTATCATAACAAGGTCAGTAAAAGGGAAACGGCGGTAGTCCGCCTGAAATCCCAACAGATCATAAATAATTACCGATCGGGTGTCTGAAGCGACGCCTCGAAAGGTGAACAACTAAATATAAGGAAAAAGATGCCACAGTCGGGCGTCTTAGCGACACCACATAAAGGGCTTAAAAGAAATACCTCAGTCGGACGTCGGGGCGACGTCACAGAAAGGGTTTAAAAAGAAATGCCACAGTCGGACGTCGGGGCGACATCACAGAAAGGGCTTTAAAAAGAAATGCCACAGTCGGACGTCGGGGCGACATCACAGAAAGGGCTTTAAAAGAAATGCCACAGTCGGACGTCGGGGCGACATCACAGAAAGGGCTTTAAAAGAAATGCCACAGTCGGACGTCGGGGCGACATCACAGAAAGGGCTTTAAAAGAAATGCCACAGTCGGACGTCGGGGCGACATCACAAAAGGGCTTTGATTCACAAGTAAATAATACTCATAATAAACATTTAATTCATGAGAATAAATGGGTTAGTCCATCCACAGGAATATTCATTTAACCGGAATTAGCACTCATGCGAATCACCGGGGTCTCTGTCATCAAAATCGTCATTGTTAGACAAGATAATACGAATCTGGACATGCAATAGATGATTTGGAGGGATATATGACTCTGCAGAGTTTGTACAAAATTATTCCCACAGCCAACGGATTTCCGTAGTCACGAAGGACTAGTTCCGTTTACGGTATTTCGGAAGAAAACACAGCTAACCAGTACACACCCATCCTTACCTCTCGATGCTAGGAATCACCCTAGACATCGTCCAAGAAAAACTTTTGAGACGGGGAGATCACAATCTCGAATAGCATGGGATCAAATTTATATACGCGCGCTCTAAGGGGTGCCCCCCTCTCGGTCCCAACCGGAAACACCCATGCCCCCTGACCGGATGACTGGCTTTAATCCAGGGCCATGGAACCATCATCACGGCCTCTCCTTTTGGTGTGTACCAGAAAAGCGGTTTGCAACTTACTAAACCATATTCCTTGCGGAAAACATGTGGTAGTACAGGGAAGAAAATGAGAGGAACTGGACCGACACGGTTTGACACTGAAGTCACATAGTCCGGCATGAGACTGGCATGCTACAACACTGCCATCTCACCCATTTTCATGCCAACCCATGGCCATTCATACTCACATCCATCCACTTATGGATCATCGAACTCACTTACCTCATTATCGCATAAAATGACATTCATCGATATGCTTATCAACATGCCATGAAACTAACTAAATGCAAAACATGCCAAGACACTCGTCATATCAAAAGTTCAAACATGCTTGCCTGGTTCAGAGTAGTCGGAGCCTAGCTCGGTGAAGTTCACGGCTCCGTCACCTCCTTCGGTATCTACGGTATAAAAAAAATGCGCTATCGTGAATACCAAGGAGTGCACAGAAAGTATACCAAATATTTTCCAAATAAATCTGATAAAAAACTAGACAAAATTTTAAAGAGAACAGAAAAAGAATCAACCAAAAATACTTTTCTGTTTAAAAGTTATAAAGTTTTTTGTCCAGGGACTCATCTGTAATGAAACAGAAGTTTTCTAGGGGCTAGTTTACAAAAACAGAAAGCGCTTCGGTAGCGACTACGCCAGCCCAGAGGAAAGACATATTTGCCCGAAGGCGCTTCCAGAAAACGGTTCGATAGAAAGGGCAGAGAGGCTGACGGTGGGGTCCCACTCGTCAGGTTCAAATGTTCAAACGGGGCGGCAGAGTTCGTCGGTGCCCGAGAGCCGCGGTGGTCGCCGGCGGCGATCCACGGCGAGGTAGAGAGATCGGAGGGTACCTCCGTGCTTAGGGCACCCTTCCGCGTCGGTTGATGGTGGTGGAGGCGGTCGGCGAGCACCACGTCGACGGCGAGCTTTGCTCCGGCGGACGGCGGCTCGGGTGGTCGAGGGGCTCGTCGGAGAGGGCGGAGCGAGTCGAGGTGGCGGCCGAGGCGGATCGGGGCGGCCGGAGTTGGGGGAGGAGACCTCCTCGAGGTCCTCCGAGTGGCCTGGCGTGGCGTTGGTGCGGAATGGGGATGAGGCGTGCACGAGGTTGAGCTCGGGGGCCCTTTTTATAGGCGGCCCGAGGCGGTTGCCGTGAACGGGGTCTCCGGCGAGCGATTACGGTGGTGCAGTGCTCGGTCGGGGTGATTAGGGAGTCGAGCGCCGTCGTGGGAGTCTACTGGGTCCGTTTTGGTGCTAATCGAGCTGGAGATCGGTGCTTAGGAGGGAGTTCGACAGAACGGGGCGGCGCGGGCCCGTCGGCGGCAGGGAGCGCGTCCTGTGCTTGCCGGTCGCGGTGGCGGTGCACGGGCGTGCGCTGGCGTGCATGAGGCCACACGGAGAGCCAGGGGGCGCTGGGCGGCGCGAACGGCGTTGAGCCGCCGTTCTTGCCCCCTGTCAGCCGCCGCGGGAGGTCCCGACGCCGCGGAAGACTCCGGCGAGGGCGGGCCATCGTGCCACCGACGCCAGGAAGAGGCCAAGTGAGCGTGTGGTGCTCCAGACAGTAGGAAGAGGCGGAGAGAAACGTGCCAAAGGCACTGTGAGCGCGTGAGAGGAACTGACGAACGCACACGACACTGAATCTGAACTTTTCTGAATTTTTGAACAGTAACAGTGCCCGCAAGGTGTTCGACAGAATGAAAATGGCATCTAGGGATTTTCCTTGAGCTGATACTTGGTGGAGTGGCTTCTCATTGCTCAAATAGGTTGCCTGAATTTTGGTGGAATTTTGGAGTAGTGTAGATATGAATTTCATCAAATTTGGCAAATCTGGTCCAAACTTGCAGAGGCTGAATTTTGAAAATTTTGAAAAGAGAAGGAGTGGATCAAGATGGTTCTGGGTTGTGGGTACAAAGGACTATCCAGGGGAGTTGGTTTGAGGTCAAAACTCAAATGCAATATGGTACTTGCTTTGAAAATCATTTGGGCTCAAGATAATTTTCAGAATTGATTTGAGAGGGAAAATAATTAGAATAAAATCCAAAACTTGTTTGGATTAGTTGGGACAGAGAACTTAGGTTGATCACAAGGTGTAGGGGAGGTTTTGGAGGGTTTTACCACATGGGAACAATGCAAAGTCAAGGGTGGTTCCAAGATATGAAAATCCCCAAATTTTCATAGAGCTTCATTTTAAAATAAAACAAATTAAACTCCCAAAAATAAATTTGAGAGAGAACCAACAGAGAAGAAGTTTCCAAAAGATCAAACACCAAAGTTTGAAAAAAATAAAATCCTTGCCAAGGCAAAGGAAGTTTTTAAGTGGAAGGTTTTTCTGAAAAAGAAAATTTTTAAAAAGCCTCTCCTCAAAAACCACAAATTTTTGATAAAAACCAAATAAAAATTTTAGAGTGTCACAACACCTACCCCTTAGGAAAAATCTCGTCCCCGAGATTTCAGCTGATCCTTAAATAGGTGTGGATGCTCAGTCCGAAGAAAATCCTCGCTTTCCCAAGTTGCTTCACTGTCGGTGTGATTGCTCCACTGGACTTTGAAAAACTTGATGGTCTTCTGTCGGGTCCTCCTTTCAGACTCCTCTAATATTCTTACGGGACGTTCTCGATAAGTGAGGTCTGGCTGCACATCAATGTTTTCATGGGATACTTGTTTCTCTGGGTTGCTTACGTACTTCCTTAATTGAGAGACGTGGAACACGTCGTGAATGTCGGACAAGTCTTCGGGTAAGTCTAGCTGGTAGGCTACAGTGCCTCTTCGTGCCACTATGCAGAATGGTCCAATGAATCTTGGTGCTAACTTTCCCTTTAATCTTAAATCGTTGCAATCCTCTCATAGGGGATACTCTCAGGTATACGAACTCACCGGGTTCGAAGCTGACCCTACGATGTTTCTGATCATAATAACTCTTCTGTCGACTTTGAGCGGTCTTAAGTCGGTCTCTGATTAGCTTGACCTTTTCCTCGGCTTCTCTGAGCATGTCTGGTCCGAAGATGCGGCTGTCTCCGGTCTCTGACCAATTTAACGGGGTACGACACCTTCGTCCGTATAAGGCCTCAAATGGTGCCATTTGTAGGCTGGCCTGGTAGCTATTGTTATACGCGAACTCGGCGTATGGCAGGCTTTCTTCCCAACTGGTTCCATATGTGAGGACACATGCTCTCAGCATGTCTTCTAAAACCTGGTTTACGCGTTCATTTGTCCATCAGTCTGTGGGTGGTATGCGGTACTGAAGGCTAGTTGGGTTCCCAGAGCCTGTTGTAAATGCTCCCAAAATCTTGAGACGAACTGAGTGCCTCTGTCGGATATTATAGTCTTCGGGACACCGTGCAGACAAACTATGCGGGAAAGATAAATCCTGGCAAGCCTCTGAGTGGTGTAGGTTGTCTTCACTGGAATAAAGTGTGCCACTTTGGTCAACCTGTCAGTGATGACCCATATGGCATCATTCCCGTGTCGTGACCGAGGTAGTCCGACAATAAAATCCATCCCTATTTCATCCCATTTCCACTCAGGTATTTTGTTGGTTGCAGTAGTCCGGCTGGTCTCTGATGTTCAGCTTTTATGCGTTGACATGAGTCGCAACATGCAATGAAGGCGGCTATGTCCCTCTTCATACCGTGCCACCAAAATCTTTCCTGAATATCCTTATACATTTTGGTTCCTCCAGGGTGGATCGAATATGGAGTGGTGTGTGCTTCAGCTAAAATTTGCTGTTTAAGGTCTTCTATGTTTGGCACGCATAGCCTTTCTCCGTACCATAATATTCCTTCATTGTCTATGACGAATTCCGAGGCCTTGCCCATACTCAACTTTCTTTTAATTCCTTCAATGCTGGGGTGACCGGGCTGAGCTTCTTTAATTTTCTCCACAAGGTTGGGTTGTATTTCCAAGTTTGATATGGTGCCTTCTGCTACCATTATCAAGTTGAGCTTGGCAAATTCTTGATGGAATTCGGGCCTCAAGCTGTGCAGATAGTTTCCGTCGGAGCTGGGGTTCCGACTCAGGGCATCGGCCACTACATTTGCTTTCCCTGGATGGTAATGGATCCCAACATCATAATCCTTTACCAATTCCAACCAGCGTCGTTGCCATAAATTTAGTTCTGGCTGCGTGAAAATATATTTGAGACTTTGTGGATCCGTATATATTTCACATCGATTCCCAAGTAAGAAATGCCTCCATTCCTTGAGTGCATGAATAACTGCTGCCATTTCTAAGTCATGAGTGGGATAATTTTCCTCATGCTTGCGAAGTTGCCTTGAAGGCGTAGGCGACAACCTTGCCTTCTTGCATCAACACGCATCCGAGACCCTTTCTGGACGCGTCACAATATACTTCAAAATTCTTGTGTATGTCGGGTACAATTAATACCGGTGCTGTTGTTAATTTCCGCTTTAGCTCTTGGAAACTTTTCTCGCAGGCTTCTGTCCACTCAAACTTCTTATCTTTCTTGAGCAACTGTGTCATAGGCTTGGCTATGGTGGAAAATCCTTCAATAAATCTGCGGTAATATCCTGCCATTCCCAAGAAACTCCGTATGTCCGTTACGCTGGCTGGTGATTTCCAGTCAAGTACGGCCTTGACTTTCTCTGGGTCCACTGCGATACCGTCTTGAGTCAGCACGTGGCCTAGAAAACCTACTTGTCTTAGCCAAAATTCGCACTTGCTGAACTTGGCATACAATTGGTGTTTTCTTAGCTCTCCTAGCACAATCCTGAGATGTTCTGCGTGCTCTTCTGGTGTCTTGGAATATACCAGTATATCGTCGATGAATACCACGACGAACTTGTCCATAAACTTCATAAATACTTTGTTCATGAGGTGAACAAAATATGCTGGGGCGTTAGTTAATCCAAATGGCATCACTGTGAACTCGTACAGTCCATATCTGGAGGTGAAGGCTGTTTTGGGGATATCTTCCGTTCGTACCTTCAATTGATGGTATCCTGACCTTAAGTCAATTTTTGAGAATACCTTGGCCTGAGCAAGTTGATCAAATAAATCATTTATCTTGGCATCGGGTATTTGTTTTTGACTGTGACCATGTTAAGTGCTCGATAGTCAATACATAATCTTAGTGTTCCATCCTTCTTTTTGGCGAATAAAATTGGTGATCCCCAAGGTGAGGAGCTGGCTCGAATGTATCCTTTTTCCAGTAATTCCTTTATTTGCTTCTTCAACTCGACCAACTCGGATGGTGCCATTCTGTATGGTTTCTTGTATATGGGGGCGGTTCCTGGCGCTAGCTCAATGCGGAATTCTATTTCTCGGTCTGGTGGCATGCCTGGCAGCTCTTCAGGGAATACATCTGGAAATTCACACACTACTGGAACCTTGTTTAGCTCAGAAACGTCCACCTTATTTAATCTCGGTTGCCGGGGTCTTTTTCCTTCCTTGGCTGATACTCTTATTGTCTTCCCTTGGTGGGTGTGAGAATCACGGTCCTGTTGTAAACAGTCGATGAAACCTTTATTGGTGGTTAGCCAATCCATCCCTAGGATGACATCCAGTCCTTTATTTTCCAATACAATAAGATTTGCGTGAAACTCCAATCCTTCGAACTCAATGACCACATTCTGACAGTAATTCTGAGAAACTTGCTGAATCCCAGGGGACTTGATGATCATGGATTTCTCCAAAGGAAGCATCGAAAAATTATTTTGCAAAGCAAAACTTTTCGAAATGAAAGAGTGAGAAGCTCCAGAATCAAACAAAACCATTGCAGGTATTGTGTTGACAGGAAACGTACCGAGTACGATATCCGGAGCATTTTGTGCCTCCTCTTTGGTTACGTGGTTCAGATGACCCTTCCTGTGGTTATTGTTGGGATTGAAATTGTTTCGCTTGGGTGCTGAATTATTGCCGCCGTTGTTCGGCTTTGGGGTTGAACTCCTTGGCTTGGGGCACTGTTTGGCATAGTGCCCTTCTTCTCCACAAGCGTAACAAGTAACGCCGGGGCGATAGGTGAATTCCTTGTCCCTTGCATGAAAATTCTTGATTGGGCGTGAGGCATTGGATGAGAATTTGTGTGTCCCACCCTTTTGAAAATCTGTCTTGCTTCGGTGATTGCGAGCGTGATTAGTCTGGTCCCTTTTTCGTTTGCGGATATCTTCCAGACTGCGTCTCTCATTTTCCAGAGTAATGGCTTTGTCCACCAGTGTTTTAAAATCAGGAAAAGTGTGCACGACCAGTTGGCATTTAAGCGCGGGCGCCAGACCGTCAAGGAATTTCTCCATCTTCTTGATTTCAGTCATACGCTCCTCATTGGCGTAGCGGGATAATAGGGTAAATTGACTGTTGTAATCTGACACTGTCATGTTCCTTTGTTTGAGGTCATCGAATTCTCTCTTCTTGATTTTCATAATACTCTTAGGAATATGTGCACCACGGAAACCTTCCTTGAAATCATTCCAGGTTATGTCATTTTCGTTGGGATGCATGTGCAGAAAATTCTCCCACCACGATGCGGCTGCTCCTGTGAGATAGTGTGGAGCATATAGTACTTTCTCGAGATCTGAACACTTTGCAATAATTAATTTCCTCTCCATATCTCGAAGCCAGTCCTCGGCTTCAAGAGGCTTGTCAGTGTGAGAAAATGTTTGAGGACGTGTCTTCTGTAGTTCAGATAACTTGGAATGCTGTTGATACTGTCCATGGTGATTTCCCATGTTGATGACTTGGTTCATCATCTCCCGATGTTGTTGCTGACTCTGCTCATAAAGGCGGCACATTTGTGAAAGTGCCGATTCACTGCCCTGTTGGCTTGACTGTCCCTGAGTGAACTCGTTGTTGGGTTGTGTATCATAACTTTCCTCTGGTGGAGTTGGCATGGAACGTGTCCAAGGACGAGACATTTTTCACTCTGGGGATATATTTTTGTAAAACTCACAAGAAAAGCGGAAAGAGTCGCAAAACAAAACCATAAATGCATAAAGTTGGCAGATAGAATTAAATAACTCGGCTTACTTAAGAAAAACAAATCGACTTGCGCACGGAGAAGGACTGCTCATTACATATCTTACACGCGGTTGGTAATTATACAATACATCACTCAGGATATGCGTACGAAATCCTGACATGTTATTTAGGCTAGTGCACTTCTCCAGATCCTACATGATGCGCAAACAGGCTACTTCTCACAACCTATGTACATATCTTACAAAGTGGTACAATACACGGCAGCTAAGCGTACTCAGGCGGAGATGTTGACGACCTCCTTTGCCCTGCCGAGGGCGAGGCGTAGCGAGGTTGGGGACTCGACTTCCTCCTCGCTAATGGGCTCCATACGTGTAGTGTTGCGCAGAGCGGACGGAGCGGTTGTCAGGGGCGGAGCAACACGTACAGGAGTGGGCGCGAAGGTTGGTGCAGTGCGCGCTGGAGTGGGCGCAATGACTTGGTTGAATTCTTCGGTAGAAGGCAGGCGACGAGCAGGCGTAAAAGATGCTGATGACGAGACAAAAGTCAGTGGCGGAGCGATGGGTAGGAGCTCCCTCCTGTTGGCAGCACAGCCATGGACTGAGTCCATGCGGGTAGCTACGAAGTCGTCCACCAGGTTGTCGAAGGCTGCCTCCAAGGCCCGGAGATACTCAATGAGCATCTCAAAAGCCTCGTCTCGTTCTCCTCTGGCGCAGGAGTATGCGTAGTGACAGGTGTAAGGCACATGGCACGGAAGATAACGGTAACGACGAGTCTTCATCGCGGGAAGGACATCCCTGAGACGAGCTATCGCCTCGCGGGCTGCCATCTGCATAGCATGCCTCTCCGTAGGCATTGCTCTTCCCATGAACCGGAAGCGGCGTAACTCACCACGCCCTCCCTTGAACTGCACCGCGGCCTGGTGCATGGTCACACTATCGTTGACTCGGTGCTGGCAGAGTGTGAAGACTGGGCGCACGGATGGCCCCATCGCGACCTGCACGATGAAAGAAAGAAGTTTGACGAACCCATCGGGCACGTTGGCGAAGGTCTGAGACTCGCAGCTGATGTCGGCCATCTACAAAAGTAGGCAAAAATTCTGCAGGGTCAGATCATAAATTTATGCTGACTGACAGAAAATGACTACAATTGCAAAAATATAAATAGCTCTATCATGCTAATAACTAATTAGCGATCGCACCTAGTGGCTTCCTATAGTCAGCCTGGCTCTGATACCAAGCTTGTCACGACTGGTTTTCCAATAAAAATATTTATTGAGAAACCAATCTTTTGAGTCCAGTATGAGAGAAATCCTCCTCACTGGTAGACAATTTCTTGATACAATAAGCCAGTAGCATAAAATATATTACAGGGTTGAACTACGGTTGCTCAACCAAATTATTACAAGCACGCCAATAATTATACATAATGGCGGACATGACACAGTGGTGTGGAGGCATACTACTGACTCGAGGATATGGCGGTGGTGGAAAAACACAGCGGGGAGAGAAATACAAGACTCTATGTCTATCATCTCATCGAGCGTCGAGGTGAGGCTCGATGAATTTATTTGGTAGCGGAAGCGGATATAAAACAGTGACCAAATCCAGGGTCGCACGAGACTGACTGGGACTCCTCTAAGTGTCGGACTCGCTATCGAACTCTTCATCCATGAAATCGCCTTCGTCAGCATCTGTCCAAATCAACAAGCCAGTGAGTACTTTGAAAGTACTCGCAAGACAGTTCGGACGTAAGATATAACAAATGCATGCATGGATGCGTCATGAATAAATTCACCAATGTACATT
Source organism: Triticum aestivum (assembly GCF_018294505.1). Lineage (NCBI taxonomy): Eukaryota > Viridiplantae > Streptophyta > Magnoliopsida > Poales > Poaceae > Triticum > Triticum aestivum. The sequence goes on along the minus strand of NC_057795.1, from coordinate 667,052,499 downwards.
CAAAATTATCATAACAAGGTCAGTAAAAGGGAAACGGCGGTAGTCCGCCTGAAATCCCAACAGATCATAAATAATTACCGATCGGGTGTCTGAAGCGACGCCTCGAAAGGTGAACAACTAAATATAAGGAAAAAGATGCCACAGTCGGGCGTCTTAGCGACACCACATAAAGGGCTTAAAAGAAATACCTCAGTCGGACGTCGGGGCGACGTCACAGAAAGGGTTTAAAAAGAAATGCCACAGTCGGACGTCGGGGCGACATCACAGAAAGGGCTTTAAAAGAAATGCCACAGTCGGACGTCGGGGCGACATCACAGAAAGGGCTTTAAAAGAAATGCCACAGTCGGACGTCGGGGCGACATCACAGAAAGGGCTTTAAAAGAAATGCCACAGTCGGACGTCGGGGCGACATCACAGAAAGGGCTTTAAAAGAAATGCCACAGTCGGACGTCGGGGAGACATCACAAAAAGGGCTTTGATTCACAAGTAAATAATACTCATAATAAACATTTAATTCATGAGAATAAATGGGTTAGTCCATCCACAGGAATATTCATTTAACCGGAATTAGCACTCATGCGAATCACCGGGGTCTCTGTCATCAAAACTGTCATTGTTAGACAAGATAATACGAATCTGGACATGGAATAGATGATTTGGAGGGATATATGACTCTGCAGAGTTTGTACAAAATTATTCCCACAGCCAACGGATTTCCGTAGTCACGAAGGACTAGTTCCGTTTACGGTATTTCGGAAGAAAACACAGCTAACCAGTACACACCCATCCTTACCTCTCGATGCTAGGAATCACCCTAGACATCGTCCAAGAAAAACTTTTGAGACGGGGAGATCACAATCTCGAATAGCATGGGATCAAATTTATATACGCGCGCTCTAAGGGGTGCCCCCCTCTCGGTCCCAACCGGAAACACCCATGCCCCCTGACCGGATGACTGGCTTTAATCCAGGGCCATGGAACCATCATCACGGCCTCTCCTTTTGGTGTGTACCAGAAAAGCGGTTTGCAACTTACTAAACCATATTCCTTGCGGAAAACATGTGGTAGTACAGGGAAGAAAATGAGAGGAACTGGACCGACACGGTTTGACACTGAAGTCACATAGTCCGGCATGAGACTGGCATGCTACAACACTGCCATCTCACCCATTTTCATGCCAACCCATGGCCATTCATACTCACATCCATCCACTTATGGATCATCGAACTCACTTACCTCATTATCGCATAAAATGACATTCATCGATATGCTTATCAACATGCCATGAAACTAACTAAATGCAAAACATGCCAAGACACTCGTCATATCAAAAGTTCAAACATGCTTGCCTGGTTCAGAGTAGTCGGAGCCTAGCTCGGTGAAGTTCACGGCTCCGTCACCTCCTTCGGTATCTACGGTATAAAAAAAATGCGCTATCGTGAATACCAAGGAGTGCACAGAAAGTATACCAAATATTTTCCAAATAAATCTGATAAAAAACTAGACAAAATTTTAAAGAGAACAGAAAAAGAATCAACCAAAAATACTTTTCTGTTTAAAAGTTATAAAGTTTTTTGTCCAGGGACTCATCTGTAATGAAACAGAAGTTTTCTAGGGGCTAGTTTATAAAAACAGAAAGCGCTTCGGTAGCGACTACGCCAGCCCAGAGGAAAGACATATTTGCCCGAAGGCGCTTCCAGAAAACGGTTCGATAGAAAGGGCAGAGAGGCTGACGGTGGGGTCCCACTCGTCAGGTTCAAATGTTCAAACGGGGCGGCAGAGTTCGCCGGTGCCCGAGAGCCGCGGTGGTCGCCGGCGGCGATCCGCGGCGAGGCAGAGAGATCGGAGGGTACCTCCGTGCTTAGGGCACCCTTCCGCGTCGGTTGATGGTGGTGGAGGCGGTCGGCGAGCACCACGTCGACGGCGAGCTTTGCTCCGGCGGACGGCGGCTCGGGTGGTCGAGGGGCTCGTCGGAGAGGGCGGAGCGAGTCGAGGTGGCGGCCGAGGCGGATTGGGGCGGCCGGAGTTGGGGGAGGAGACCTCCTCGAGGTCCTCCGAGTGGCCTGGCGTGGCGCTGGTGCGGAGTGGGGATGAGGCGTGCACGAGGTTGAGCTCGGGGGCCCTTTTTATAGGCGGCCCGAGGCGGTTGCCGTGAACGGGGTCTCCGGCGAGCGATTACGGTGGTGCAGTGCTCGGTCGGGGGTGATTAGGGAGTCGATCGCCGTCGTGGGAGTCTACTGGGTCCGTTTTGGTGCTAATCGAGCTGGAGATCGGTGCTTAGGAGGGAGTTCGACAGAACGGGGCGGCGCGGGCCCGTCGGCGGCAGGGAGCGCGTCCTGTCCTTGCCGGTCGCGGTGGCGGTGCACGGGCGTGCGCTGGCGTGCATGAGGCCACACGGAGAGCCAGGGGGCGCTGGGCGGCGCGGAACGGTGTTGAGCCGCCGTTCTTGCCCCCTGTCAGCCGCCACGGGAGGTCCCGACGCCGCGGAAGACTCCGGCGAGGGCGGGCCATCGTGCCACCGACGCCAGGAAGAGGCCAAGTGAGCGTGTGGTGCTCCAGACAATAGGATGAGGCGGAGAGAAACGTGCCAAAGGCACTGTGAGCGCGTGATAGGAACTGACGAACGCACACGACACTGAATCTGAACTTTTCTGAATTTTTGAACAGTAACAGTGCCCGCAAGGTGTTCGACAAAATGAAAATGGCATCTAGGGATTTTTCCTTGAGCTGATACTTGGTGGAGTGGCTTCTCATTGCTCAAATAGGTTGCCTGAATTTTGGTGGAATTTTTGGAGTAGTGTAGATATGAATTTCATCAAATTTGGCAAATCTGGTCCAAACTTGCAGAGGCTGAATTTTGAAAATTTTGAAAAGAGAAGGAGTGGATCAAGATGGTTCTGGGTTGTGGGTACAAAGGACTATCCAGGGGAGTTGGTTTGAGGTCAAAACTCAAATGCAATATGGTACTTGCTTTGAAAATCATTTTGGCTCAAGATAATTTTCAGAATTGATTTGAGAGGGAAAATAATTAGAATAAAATCCAAAACTTGTTTGGATTAGTTGGGACAGAGAACTTAGGTTGATCACAAGGTGTAGGGGAGATTTTGGAGGGTTTTACCACATGGGAACAATGCAAAGTCAAGGGTGGTTCCAAGATATGAAAATCCCCAAATTATCATAGAGCTTCATTTTAAAATAAAACAAATTAGAACTCCCAAAAATAAATTTGAGAGAGAACCAACAGAGAAGAAGTTCCAAAAGATCAAACACCAAAGTTTGAAAAAAATAAAATCCTTGCCAAGGCAAAGGAAGTTTTTAAGTGGAAGGTTTTTTCTGAAAAAGAATTTTTTTTTAAAAAAACCTCTCCTCAAAAACCACAAAATTTTTGATAAAAACCAAATAAAAATTTTCGAGTGTCACAGCCCAGACCCCTGCGCCATAGGATTTAGACCGACATGCTGACCTCTCTGTTCTGCCTAGGTAGGGCTGCGACGTGTTGATCTTCCGAGGCCGGGCATGACCCAGAAAAGTGTGTCCGGCCAAAGCGGATCGAGCATGTCGGATAATGTGGTGCACCCCTGCAGGGAAGTTTATCTATTCGAATAGCCGTGTCCACGGTAACAGGCGACCCGGAGTTGTACCTTGACCTTATGACAACTAGAACCAGATACTTAATAAAATACACCCTTCCAAGTGCTAGATATAACCCGGTGATTGCTCTCACGCAGGGCGACAAGGAGAGGATTGCCGGGTAGGATTATGCTATACGATGATACTTGGTGAACTTACCATCTACTCTTTTCTACATGCTGCAAGATGGAGGCTGCCAGAAGCGTAGTCTGATGACCCACAAGTGTAGGGGATCAATCGTATTCCTTTCGATAAGTAAGAGTGTCGAACCCAACGAGGAGCAGAAGGAAATGATAAACGGTTTTCAGTAAGGTTTTCTCTGCAAGCACTAAAATTGTAGGTGATAGATAGTTTTGTGATAAGATAAATGGTAACGAGTAACAAGTAAATAAAGTAAATAAAGTGCAGCAAGGTGGCCCAATCCTTTATGTAGCAAAGGATAAGCCTGGACAATTTCTAATAATGAGAAAGGAGCTCCCGAGGACACATGGGAATTATCGTCAAGCTAGTTTTCATCATGTTCATATGATTCGCGTTCGGTACTTTGATAATTTGGTATGTGGGTGGACCGGTACTTGGGTACTGCCCTAACTTGGACAAGCATCCCACTTATGATTAACCCCTATTGCAAGCGTCCGCAACTACAAAAGAAGTATTAAGGTAAACCTAACCACAGCATTAAACATTTGGATCCATATCAGCCCCTAATGAAGCAACACATAAACTAGGGTTTAAGCTTCTGTCACTCTAGCAACCCATCATTTATTACTTCCCCATGCCTTCCTCTAGGCTCAAATAATGGTGAAGTGTCATGTAGTCGACGTTGACATAACACCACTAGAGGAAAAGACAACATACATCTCACCAAAATATCGAACGAATACCAAATTCACATGACTACTAATAGCAAGACTTCACCCATGTCCACAGGAACAAACGTAACTACTCACGGAGCATATTCATGTTCATAATCAGAGGAGTAATAATATGCATAAAGGGTATGAACATATGATCTTCCACCAAGTAAACCAATCAGTATCAACTGCAAGGAGTAATCAACACTACTAGCAACCCACAGGTACCAATTTGTGGTTTTGATACAAGATTGGATACAAGAGATGAACTAGGGTTTTGAGAGGAGATGGTGCTGGTGAAGATGTTGATGGAGATTGACCCCCTCTCGATGAGAGGATCGTTGGTGATGACGTTGGTGATGATTTACCCCTCTCGGAGGGAAGTGTCCCCGGCAGAACAGCTCCGCCAGAGCCCTAGATTGGTTCCGCCAAGGTTCCGCCTCGTGGCGGCGGAGTTTCATCCCGTCAGCTTGCCCACGATTTTTTCCAGGGTAAAAGCTCTGATATAGCAGAAGATGGACAACAGAGGCCCACCAAGGGGCCCAGGAGATAGGGGGGCGCGCCCTGTAGGGGGGGGCCTCCTGTCTCCTGGACAGGGTGTGGGCCCCCTGGTGTATTTCTTTCACTCAATAATTCTTATAAATTCCAAAACGATGTTTCGTGGAGTTTCAGGACTTTTGGAGCTGTGCAGAATAGGTTTCCAACGTTTCCTCCTTTTCCAGCCAGAATTCCAGCTGCCGGCATTCCCCCTCTTCATGGTAAACCTTGTAAAATAAGAGAGAATAGCCATAAGTATTGAGATATAATGTGTAATAACAGCCCATAATGCAATAAATATTGATATAAAACCATGATGCAAAATGGACGTATCATAGTCTTCGACAGGACTAGCTATCCCCCTCTTATTCTGGCATTCTGCAGTTCAGTCCATCGATATTGCCCCTTTACACAGATACCCATGCATATGTAGTGTATATCCTTGCTTGCGAGTACTTTGGATGAGTACTCACGGTTGCTTTGCTTCCTCTTTTCCCCCCTTTTCCTCTACTTCTCGGACGTCGCAACCAGATGTTGGAGCCCAGGAGCCAGACGCCACCGTCAACGACGACCCCTACTACACCGAGGGTGCCTACTACTACGTTCAGGCCGCCGACGACCAGGAGTAGTTTAGGAGGATCCCAGGCAGGAGGCCTACACCTCTTTCGATCTGTATCCCAGTTTGCGCTAGCCATCTTATGGCAACTTGTTTAACTTATGTCTGTACTCTGATATTGTTGCTTTTGCTGACTCATCTATGATCGAGCACTTGTATTCGAGCCCTCGAGGCCCCTGGCTTGTATTATGATGTGTGTATGACTTATTTTATTTTTAGAGTTGTGTTGTGATATCTTCCCGTGAGTCCCTGATCTTGATCGCACACGTTTGCATGTATGATTAGTGTACAATTGAATCGTGGGTGTCACAAGTTGGTATCAGAGCCGACTGCCTATAGGAATCCCCCTTCCAAACTCCTTGGCCAAAGTTGAGTCTAGTCATTGCAAAACTTTTTCTCACATGGCTGTGTGGCTTACGGCCCACGTCACCATTCGGTGGTATTAGGATATTTTTTCCTCGTCTATACTCTGGGACTTTGATCTCTCTTCTACTCAGGTTAAAATGAATTTTTCTAACTCTAACTCTAGGTTCTCGTAATTACTTCTTCCCGGAGAGCCCCTCACTCCAGATGATTACTAGGTGCACCAGAACGTTTCGAAGACGCTATTCGATGTTTTCCCGAGACGCTTGTGCCCACCGCTTTTGCAAATTCCCTACCACTATTATATCCGTATGGATAACTGCATACACTTGTCTACATTCAATCCCATTGATCTTATTATTACAAGATGCCCCGAACTACTCTCCGTTGTTCCAAGAATCCTTTGAGCTTAGTGCTCTACAGTTCTTGCCTCATGAATACCCCCTATGAATAATTCCTCGCATTTACTGAGTATCCGTTCTTCCCCCGTTGTTCATATGATTCACAAGATACATTGAGATGTTATCTGATCTTCTAGTAATCCTCTGGCTACTATTGCTCTGCAAATACTTGTCTGCTTACATTATGGTTGCGTTCCATATGACTAGCAATATTCATTAGTATCCTTTGTTATTGTAATTTCGAGCTCCTTGATTCAATATGTTGGTATTGCTAGCGATCCTCAGTCGAATCCTCAAATTTATCCTCCTGGCTCAGACGTCATTTTGACCAGGAGCTGGTTCTCGACCAATCAAATGGTCGTCGATTATACACCTAAGTCTATAAACTTATCCATCCTTAACCAGAGTGTTTGCTTCTAATCCCTTGATTTGAAGCTCATAATTCCTTTGCATTTGAGCTTTGAATTAGTTAGCTGTTTCGATAATCTGATCTCCTTGCTTTCTTTCTTCTTCCGGTTGAGTATTGATGCTCACATCAGATCCCTTATGGACCACGAGATCCTTTATTGGATTTTATCCGACGATGTCCTTCATATTCAATAACTCTATGAGTCTTTTCTCGGATACATAATGCCTTTGGTAAATTGTATCCTCTGCTTTGTCAAACATGCTCTGCTTTCGAGCTTGTGTAATTTACCCCTGAAGTTTGTGGTATATGTTCCTAAGAGGCCTCGATGGGTTGAACCTATTCCTTTCTCTAATTCATGTGAACCCTGAAACTACTACGGGTCATACTCTACTGGTGTTATATATGTCAGATAAAATTTCAATACCACAACTTCGTTGAAGGCGAGGAGTGAATGGAAGGTTATGCATTAAAGAAGTGGGAGTCGACCTTGAACTTTGTGTTCATGCCCGTGGACATGATGTAGATCCTATCATGGAAGTTTCTTGTTAACTATCATCTGGTATCTGTGAATTGATCCTTTGCAACCGTGGTTCCGACCATAATTGATCATCTTTGATCCTATTCTCGGACAAGTTGAAGTACTTGCCTTCTGCGGATAAATATGCCACTTCAACCTCTATTCTGATATGCCTTCGAGTATTACCCTCGGTATCTTGAGAATATCACGGAACTACATAACTTCTTATGAGTTCATCAGCTATTTATTCTTACTGATTCCAATTTTGTCCTAGGGTTCTGAGTGGTAAATCACTCGAGGACACCGAAAAGTTAATTGAGACCTCACTACGATTTAACAACTCTTAGTAATCTTTGTTTCTTACGATTTTGTACTTGATCATGTCATTCTCACTCGATTGTCTAAACCATCATCGTCATGCTGAAGCTTGACCATGCTATCTATGTCCTTCATCCTTGGAACACCATTACATCAATGCACTAAACTTAAATCGAGCCTTCAACATTATGTTCGTTGTCTCAGAAGGCAATTTTGATTCTGAGCTTGCAATCTTATCTGTGGTTCCAATAACCTTTTGTTTTCATCAGTCCTTTGACTTGATGTCATCGTCGATTGATTACCTCTTCGTGAAATCACTCGACTAAATTTGTCAGGATCATTATCAGCATTCTGAGCTCTTCCATGATATCAATCAAATGTTTGATGGGGATTACCATCCTAGTCCCCAAGTAATTTGTATTGTCATCAACTACTTTCTTGCCTTCTTCCAACACAATCTTTTTCGTGTTTTGTGATTATACCTTGAGTTCCTTCCTATCCAGCATTTGTTCTTCTTTACCTTGGAGTATTACCATCTTTTATGTTAAGAATGTCGTGAGAATTTCACCACCTCTTAAGAATTCTTGGTATAGTGATACTTCTCACAAGCACCATTCTTTCTTGATCCGCGTATTGACTAACCGGGAATATCAACAATTGAATGGTGCTGTTTGGATTCTGTACTTCTAGCAAGCCTATTGCTTTGAAGTTATTCATTCTTAGATTATTAGTTATGGAATCACCATTCCAGCATTGATCATGCTACCTAAGTGTTGGGGAACGTAGTAATTTCAAAATTTTCCTATGCACACGGGAGATCATGGTGATGCATAGCAACGAGAGGGGAGAGTGTTGTCTACGTACCCTCGTAGACCGAAAGCGGAAGCGTTAGAACAACGCGATTGATGTAGTCGTACGTCTTCACGGCCCGACCGATCAAGCACCGAAACTATGGCACCTCCGAGTTCTAGCACACGTTCAGCTCGATGACGATCCCCGGGCTCCGATCCAGCAGGGTGTCGGGGAAGAGTTCTGTCAGCACGACGGCATGGTGACGATCTTAATGTTCTACCGTCGCAGGGCTTCGCCTAAGCACCGCTACAATATTATCGAGGACTATGGTGGAGGGGGGCACCACACACGGCTAAGAGATCTTGGAGATCAATTGTTGTGTCTTAGAGGTGCCCCCTGCCCCCGTATATAAAGGAGCCAAGGGGGAGGGGGCGGCCTGCCAAGGAGGGCGCGCCAAGGGGGAGTCCTACTCCCACCGGGAGTAGGACTCCCTTCTTTCCTAGTTGGAGAAGGAGAAGGGGTGAAGGAGGAGGAAGAGGGGAAGGAAAGGGGGGGGCGCCGCCCCCCTCTCCTTGTCCTATTCGGACTAGGGGAGGAGGGGGCGCGGCCAGCCCCTTGCCTCCTCTCTTCCTCTCCACTAGGGCCCATGTAGGCCCATTAAGCCCCCGGGGGGTTCCGGTAACCTCCCGGTACTCCGGTAAAATCCCGATTTCACCCGGAACAATTCCGATATCCAAATATAGGCTTCCAATATATCAATCTTTATGTCTCGACCATTTCGATACTCCTCGTCATGTACGTGATCACATCCGGGGCTCCGAACAACCTTCGGTACATCAAAAACTATAAACTCATAATATAACGGTCATCGTAACGTTAAGCGTGCGGACCCTACGGGTTCGAGAACTATGTAGACATGACCTAGAACTGTTTCCGGTCAATAACCAATAGCGGAACCTGGATGCTCATATTGGCTCCTACATATTCTACAAAGATCTTTATCGGTCAAACCGCATAACAACATACGTTGTTCCCTTTGTCATCGGTATGTTACTTGCCTGATATTTGATCGTCGGTATCTTAATACCTAGTTCAATCTCGTTACCGGCAAGTCTCTTTACTCGTTACGTAATGCATCATTCCGTAACTAACTCATTAGTTACATTCCTTGCAAGGCTTATAGTGATGTGCATTACCAAGAGGGCCCAGAGATACCTCTCCAACAATTGGAGTGACAAAACCTAATCTCGAAATATGCCAACTCAACATGTACCTTTGGAGACACCTGTAGAGCTCCTTTATAATCACCCATTTACATTGTGATGTTTGGTAGTACACAAAGTGTTCCTCCGGTAAACGGGAGTTGCATAGTCTCATAGTTATAGGAACTTGTATAAGTCATGAAGAAAGCAATAGCAATATACTAAACGATCAAGTGCTAAGCTAACGGAATGGGCCAAGTCAATCACGTCATTCTCGTAATGATGTGATCCCATTAATCAAATGACAACACATGTCTATGGTTAGGAAACATAACCATCTTTGATCAATGAGCTAGTCAAGTAGAGGCATACTAGTGACATTAAGTTTGTCTATGTATTCACACATGTATCATGTTTCCGGTTAATACAATTCTAGCATGAATAGTAAACATTTATCATGATATGAGGAAATAAATACTAACTTTATTATTGCCTCTAGGGAATATTTCCTTCAGTCTCCCACTTGCACTAGAGTCAATAATCTAGATTACACAGTAATGATTCTAACACCCATGGAGTCTTGGTGCTAATCATGTTTTGCTCGTGGAAGAGGCTTTGTCAACGGGTCTGCAACATTCAGATCCGTATGTATCTTGCAAATCTCTATGTCTCCCACCTGGACTTGGTCCCAGATGGAATTGAAGCGTCTCTTGATGTGCTTGGTCCTCTTGTGAAATCTGGATTCCTTTGCCAAGGCAATTGCACCAGTATTGTCACAGAAGATCTTCATTGGTCCCGATGCACTAGGTATGACACCTAGATCGGAAATGAACTCCTTCATCTAGACTCCTTCATTTGCTGCTTCCGAAGCTGCTATGTACTCCGCTTCGCATGTAGATCCCGCCACGACGCTTTGTTTAGAACTGCACCAACTTACAGCTCCACCGTTTAATAAAAACACGTATCCGGTTTGCGATTTGGAATCGTCTGGATCAGTGTCAAACCTTGCATTGACGTAACCATTTACGACTAGCTCTTTGTCACTTCCATAAACGAGAAACATATCCTTAGTCCTTTTCAGGTATTTCAGGATATTCTTGACCGCTGTCCAGTGATCCACTCCTGGATTACTTTGGTACCTACTTGCCAAGCTTATTGCTAATCATACGTTAGGTCTGGCACACAACATTGCATACATGATAGAGCCTATGGCTGAAGCATAGGGAACATCTTTCATTTTCTCTCTATCTTCTGCTGTGGTCGGGCATTGAGTCTGACTCAACTTCACACCTTGTAATACAGGCAAGAACTCTTTCTTTGCCTGATCCATTTTGAACATTTTCAAAAACTTTATCAAGGTATGTGCTTTGTGAAAGTCCAATTAAGCGTCTTGATCTACCTCTATAAATCTTGATGCCCAATATGTAGGCAGCTTCACCAAGGTCTTTCATTGAAAAACTTTTATTCAAGTATCCTTTATGCTATCCAGAATTCTATATCATTTCCAATTAACAATATGTCATCTACATATAATATCAGAAATGCTACAGAGCTCCCACTCACTTTCTTGCAAATACAGGCTTCTCCAAAAGTCTGTATAAAACCATATGCTTTGATCACACTATCAAAGTGTTTATTCCAACTTCGATATGCTTGCACCAGTCCATAAATGGAACGCTGGAGCTTGCACACTTTGTCAGCACCATTTGGATCAACAAAACCTTCCGGTTGCATCATATACAACTCTTCTTCCAGAAATCCATTCATGAATGCAGTTTTGGCATCCATTTGCCAAATTTCATAATCATAAAATGCGGCAATTGCTAACAATGATTCGGACAAACTTAAGCATCGCTACGGGGCTGAGAAAGTCTCATCGTAGTCACTCCTTGAACTTGTCGAAAACCTTTCGCAACAA